>NW_026904083.1:0-159643 GCF_024500275.1 Phycodurus eques | reverse complement strand
GCTTTGACGCTCGCCGTTCGGCCTCACGAGCTCTGAGAGGCTTGGAAGAGGTCTTCCTTGAAAGCTGGATTCCCAAGGCTTGTTTGTGTAAATTCCTAGCCCGCTAGGTAGAAATTAAGCGAACTAAAGTCGTGCCGAAGTCAAATCGGTCGTCATGGTACTCGAGCGAAACTGAGTGCTTTAACGCTCGCCGCTCGGCCCCACAGCTGTCCAGAGACTCGGGGGAGGTCTCCCCTGAAAGCTGGATTCCCACCGATCGTTTGTTTCAAATCTTAGCGCACTAGGTCAAAAGTAAGCGCTAAAAAGTCCTGCCAAAATCACATAGGTCGTCATGTTACAATTTACTCAATAAAGGCCTCCTACTGGACCAAAACTGAGTGCTTTAACGCTCGCCGCTCGGCCCCACAGCCGTCCAGAGACTCGGGTGAGGCTTCCCCTGAAAGCTGGATTCCCACCGATCGTTTGTTTCAAATCTTCGCCCAGTAGCTGAAAAGTAGGCGCTAAAAAGTCCTGCCAAAGTCACATAGGTCGTCATGTTACAATTTAGTCAATAAAACCCTACTACTGGAGAGAAACCAAGTGCTTTGACGCTCGCCGTTCGGCCCCACAGCTGTCCAGAGACTCGGGGGAGGCCTCCCCTGAAAGCTGTATTCCCACCGATCGTTTGTTTCAAATCTTAGCCCACTAGCTCAAAAGTAAGCGCTAAAAAGTCTTGCCAAAATCACATAGTTCGTCATGTTACAATTTAGTCAATAAAGGCCTCCTACTGGAGCGAAACCGAGTGCTTTGACGCTCGCCGTTCGGCCCCACGACCTCCGAGAGGCTTGGAAGAGGCCTCCCCTGAAAGCTGGATTCCCACCGATCGTTTGTTTCAAATCTTCGCCCAGTAGCTGAAAAGTAGGCGCTAAAAAGTCCTGCCAAAGTCACATAGGTCGTCATGTTACAATTTAGTCAATAAAACCCTACTACTGGAGCGAAACAGAGTGCTTTGACGCTCGCCGTTCGGCCTCACGAGCTCCGAGAGGCTTGGAAGAGGCCTCCCTTGAAAGCTGGATTCCCAAGGCTTGTTTGTGTAAATTCCTAGCCCGCTAGGTAGAAATTAAGCGACCTAAAGTCGTGCCGAAGTCAAATCGGTCGTCATGGTACTCGAGCGAAACTGAGTGCTTTAACGCTCGCCGCTCGGCCCCACAGCCGTCCAGAGACTCGGGGGAGGACTCCCCTGAAAGCTGGATTCCCACCGATCGTGTGTTTCAAATCTTAGCGCACTAGGTCAAAAGTAAGCGCTAAAAAGTCCTGCCAAAATCACATAGGTCGTCATGTTACAATTTACTCAATAAAGGCCTCCTACTGGACCGAAACTGAGTGCTTTAACGCTCGCCGCTCGGCCCCACAGCCGTCCAGAGACTTGGGGGAGGACTCCCCTGAAAGCTGGATTCCCACCGATCGTTTGTTTCCAATCTTAGCCCACTAGCTCAAAACTAGGCGCTAAAATGTCCTGCCAAAGTCACATAGGTCGTCATGTTACAATTTAGTCAATAAAGGCCTACTACTGGAGAGAAACAGAGTGCTTTGACGCTCGCCGTTCGGCCTCACGAGCTCCGAGAGGCTTGGAAGAGGCCTCCCTTGAAAGCTGGATTCCCAAGGCTTGTTTGTGTAAATTCCTAGCCCGCTAGGTAGAAATTAACCGACCTAAAGTCGTGCCGAAGTCAAATCGGTCGTCATGGTACTCGAGCAAAACTGAGTGCTTTAAACGCTCGCCGCTCGGCCCCACAGCCGTCCAGAGACTCGGGGGAGGACTCCCCTGAAAGCTGGATTCCCACCGATCGTGTGTTTCAAATCTTAGCGCACTAGGTCAAAAGTAAGCGCTAAAAAGTCCTGCCAAAATCACATAGGTCGTCATGTTACAATTTACTCAATAAAGTCCTCCTACTGGAACGAAACTGAGTGCTTTAACGCTCGCCGCTCGGCCCCACAGCCGTCCAGAGACTCGGGGGAGGACTCCCCTGAAAGCTGGATTCCCACCGATCGTTTGTTTCAAATCTTAGCGCACTAGGTCAAAAGTAAGCGCTAAAAAGTCCTGCCAAAATCACATAGGTCGTCATGTTACAATTTACTCAATAAAGGCCTCCTACTGGACCGAAACTGAGTGCTTTAACGCTCGCCGCTCGGCCCCACAGCCGTCCAGAGTCTCGGGGGAGGCCTCCCCTGAAAGCTGTATTCCCACCGATCGTTTGTTTCAAATCTTAGCCCACTAGCTCAAAAGTAAGCGCTAAAAAGTCTTGCCAAAGTCACATAGGTCGACATGTTACAATTTAGTCAATAAAGGCCTACTACTGGAGCGAAACCGAGTGCTTTGACGCTCGCCGATAGGCCCCACGACCTCTGAGAGGCTTGGAAGTGGCCTCCCCTGAAAGCTGGATTCCCAAGGATTGTCTGTGTGAATTCCTAGCCCGCTAGGCTGAAATTAAGCGACCTAAAGTCGTGCCGAAGTCAAATCGGTCGTCATGGTACTCGAGCGAAACTGAGTGCTTTAACGCTCGCCGCTCGGCCCCACAGCCGTCCAGAGACTCGGGGGAGGACTACCCGGAAAGCTGGATTCCCACCGATCGTTTGTTTCAAATCTTAGCGCACTAGGTCAAAAGTAAGCGCTAAAACGTCCTGCCAAAGTCACATAGGTTGTCATGTTACAATTTAGTCAATATAGGCCTCCTACTGGAGCGAAACCGAGTGCTTTGACGCTCGCCGTTCGGCCCCACGACCTCCGAGAGGCTTGGAAGAGGCCTGCCCTGAAAGCTGGATTCCCACCGATCGTTTGTTTCAAATCTTCGCCCAGTAGCTGAAAAGTAGGCGCTAAAAAGTCCTGCCAAAGTCACATAGGTCGTCATGTTACAATTTACTCAATAAAGGCCTCCTACTGGACCGAAACTGAGTGCTTTAACGCTCGCCGCTCGGCCCCACAGCCGTCCAGAGACTCGGGGGAGGACTCCCCTGAAAGCTGGATTCCCACCGATCGTTTCTTTCAAATCTTAGCGCACTAGGTCAAAAGTAAGCGCTAAAAAGTCCTGCCAAAATCACATAGGTCGTCATGTTACAATTTACTCAATAAAGGCCTCCTACTGGACCGAAACTGAGTGCTTTAACGCTCGCCGCTCGGCCCCACAGCCGTCCAGAGACTCTGGTGAGGCTTCCCCTGAAAGCTGGATTCCCACCGATCGTTTGCTTCAAATCTTAGCGCACTAGGTCAAAAGTAAGCGCTAAAAAGTCCTGCCAAAATCACATAGGTCGTCATGTTACAATTTACTCAATAAAGAACTCCTACTGGACCGAAACTGAGTGCTTTAACGCTCGCCGCTCGGCCCCACAGCCGTCCAGAGACTCGGGTGAGGCTTCCCCTGAAAGCTGGATTCCCACCGATCGTTTGTTTCAAATCTTCGCCCAGTAGCTGAAAAGTAGGCGCTAAAAAGTCCTGCCAAAGTCACATAGGTCGTCATGTTACAATTTAGTCAATAAAACCCTACTACTGGAGCGAAACAGAGTGCTTTGACGCTCGCCGTTCGGCCTCACGAGCTCCGAGAGGCTTGGAAGAGGCCTCCCTTGAAAGCTGGATTCCCAAGGCTTGTTTGTGTAAATTCCTAGCCCGCTAGGTAGAAATTAAGCGACCTAAAGTCGTGCCGAAGTCAAATCGGTCGTCATGGTACTCGACCGAAACTGAGTGCTTTAACGCTCGCCGCTCGGCCCCACAGCCGTCCAGAGACTCGGGGGAGGACTCCCCTGAAAGCTGGATTCCCACCGATCGTTTGTTTCAAATCTTAGCGCACTAGGTCAAAAGTAAGTGCTAAAAAGTCCTGCCAAAATCACATAGGTCGTCATGTTACAATTTACTCAATAAAGAACTCCTACTGGACCGAAACTGAGTGCTTTAACGCTCGCCGCTCGGCCCCACAGCCGTCCAGAGACTCGGGTGAGGCTTCCCCTGAAAGCTGGATTCCCACCGATCGTTTGTTTCAAATCTTCGCCCAGTAGCTGAAAAGTAGGCGCTAAAAAGTCCTGCCAAAGTCACATAGGTCGTCATGTTACAATTTAGTCAATAAAACCCTACTACTGGAGAGAAACCAAGTGCTTTGACGCTCGCCGTTCGGCCCCACAGCTGTCCAGAGACTCGGGGGAGGCCTCCCCTGAAAGCTGTATTCCCACCGATCGTTTGTTTCAAATCTTAGCCCACTAGCTCAAAAGTAAGCGCTAAAAAGTCTTGCCAAAATCACATAGTTCGTCATGTTACAATTTAGTCAATAAAGGCCTACTACTGGAGCGAAACCGAGTGCTTTGACGCTCGCCGATAGGCCCCACGACCTCTGAGAGGCTTGGAAGTGGCCTCCCCTGAAAGCTGGATTCCCAAGGATTGTCTGTGTAAATTCCTAGCCCGCTAGGCTGAAATTAAGCGACCTAAAGTCGTGCCGAAGTCAAATCGGTCGTCATGGTACTCGAGCGAAACTGAATGCTTTAACGCTCGCCGCTCGGCCCCACAGCCGTCCAGAGACTCGGGGGAGGACTACCCGGAAAGCTGGATACCCACCGATCGTTTGTTTCAAATCTTAGCGCACTAGGTCAAAAGTAAGCGCTAAAACGTCCTGCCAAAGTCACATAGGTTGTCATGTTACAATTTAGTCAATATAGGCCTCCTACTGGAGCGAAACCGAGTGCTTTGACGCTCGCCGTTCGGCCCCACGACCTCCGAGAGGCTTGGAAGAGGCCTCCCCTGAAAGCTGGATTCCCACCGATCGTTTGTTTCAAATCTTCGCCCAGTAGCTGAAAAGTAGGCGCTAAAAAGTCCTGCCAAAGTCACATAGGTCGTCATGTTACAATTTAGTCAATAAAACCCTACTACTGGAGCGAAACAGAGTGCTTTGACGCTCGCCGTTCGGCCTCACGAGCTCCGAGAGGCTTGGAAGAGGCCTCCCTTGAAAGCTGGATTCCCAAGGCTTGTTTGTGTAAATTCCTAGCCCGCTAGGTAGAAATTAAGCGACCTAAAGTCGTGCCGAAGTCAAATCGGTCGTCATGGTACTCGAGCGAAACTGAGTGCTTTAACGCTCGCCGCTCGGCCCCACAGCCGTCCAGAGACTCGGGGGAGGACTCCCCTGAAAGCTGGATTCCCACCGATCGTGTGTTTCAAATCTTAGCGCACTAGGTCAAAAGTAAGCGCTAAAAAGTCCTGCCAAAATCACATAGGTCGTCATGTTACAATTTACTCAATAAAGGCCTCCTACTGGACCGAAACTGAGTGCTTTAACGCTCGCCGCTCGGCCCCACAGCCGTCCAGAGACTTGGGGGAGGACTCCCCTGAAAGCTGGATTCCCACCGATCGTTTGTTTCCAATCTTAGCCCACTAGCTCAAAACTAGGCGCTAAAATGTCCTGCCAAAGTCACATAGGTCGTCATGTTACAATTTAGTCAATAAAGGCCTACTACTGGAGAGAAACAGAGTGCTTTGACGCTCGCCGTTCGGCCTCACGAGCTCCGAGAGGCTTGGAAGAGGCCTCCCTTGAAAGCTGGATTCCCAAGGCTTGTTTGTGTAAATTCCTAGCCCGCTAGGTAGAAATTAAGCGACCTAAAGTCGTGCCGAAGTCAAATCGGTCGTCATGGTACTCGAGCGAAACTGAGTGCTTTAACGCTCGCCGCTCGGCCCCACAGCCGTCCAGAGACTCGGGGGAGGACTCCCCTGAAAGCTGGATTCCCACCGATCGTGTGTTTCAAATCTTAGCGCACTAGGTCAAAAGTAAGCGCTAAAAAGTCCTGCCAAAATCACATAGGTCGTCATGTTACAATTTAGTCAATAAAGGCCTCCTACTGGACCGAAACTGAGTGCTTTAACGCTCGCCGCTCGGCCCCACAGCCGTCCAGAGACTCTGGTGAGGCTTCCCCTGAAAGCTGGATTCCCACCGATCGTTTGCTTCAAATCTTAGCGCACTAGGTCAAAAGTAAGCGCTAAAAAGTCCTGCCAAAATCACATAGGTCGTCATGTTACAATTTACTCAATAAAGAACTCCTACTGGACCGAAACTGAGTGCTTTAACGCTCGCCGCTCGGCCCCACAGCCGTCCAGAGACTCGGGTGAGGCTTCCCCTGAAAGCTGGATTCCCACCGATCGTTTGTTTCAAATCTTCGCCCAGTAGCTGAAAAGTAGGCGCTAAAAAGTCCTGCCAAAGTCACATAGGTCGTCATGTTACAATTTAGTCAATAAAACCCTACTACTGGAGCGAAACAGAGTGCTTTGACGCTCGCCGTTCGGCCTCACGAGCTCCGAGAGGCTTGGAAGAGGCCTCCCTTGAAAGCTGGATTCCCAAGGCTTGTTTGTGTAAATTCCTAGCCCGCTAGGTAGAAATTAAGCGACCTAAAGTCGTGCCGAAGTCAAATCGGTCGTCATGGTACTCGACCGAAACTGAGTGCTTTAACGCTCGCCGCTCGGCCCCACAGCCGTCCAGAGACTCGGGGGAGGACTCCCCTGAAAGCTGGATTCCCACCGATCGTTTTGTTTCAAATCTTAGCGCACTAGGTCAAAAGTAAGTGCTAAAAAGTCCTGCCAAAATCACATAGGTCGTCATGTTACAATTTACTCAATAAAGAACTCCTACTGGACCGAAACTGAGTGCTTTAACGCTCGCCGCTCGGCCCCACAGCCGTCCAGAGACTCGGGTGAGGCTTCCCCTGAAAGCTGGATTCCCACCGATCGTTTGTTTCAAATCTTAGCCCACTAGCTCAAAAGTAAGCGCTAAAAAGTCTTGCCAAAATCACATAGTTCGTCATGTTACAATTTAGTCAATAAAACCCTACTACTGGAGAGAAACCAAGTGCTTTGACGCTCGCCGTTCGGCCCCACAGCTGTCCAGAGACTCGGGGGAGGCCTCCCCTGAAAGCTGTATTCCCACCGATCGTTTGTTTCAAATCTTAGCCCACTAGCTCAAAAGTAAGCGCTAAAAAGTCTTGCCAAAATCACATAGTTCGTCATGTTACAATTTAGTCAATAAAGGCCTACTACTGGAGCGAAACCGAGTGCTTTGACGCTCGCCGATAGGCCCCACGACCTCTGAGAGGCTTGGAAGTGGCCTCCCCTGAAAGCTGGATTCCCAAGGATTGTCTGTGTAAATTCCTAGCCCGCTAGGCTGAAATTAAGCGACCTAAAGTCGTGCCGAAGTCAAATCGGTCGTCATGGTACTCGAGCGAAACTGAATGCTTTAACGCTCGCCGCTCGGCCCCACAGCCGTCCAGAGACTCGGGGGAGGACTACCCGGAAAGCTGGATTCCCACCGATCGTTTGTTTCAAATCTTAGCGCACTAGGTCAAAAGTAAGCGCTAAAACGTCCTGCCAAAGTCACATAGGTTGTCATGTTACAATTTAGTCAATATAGGCCTCCTACTGGAGCGAAACCGAGTGCTTTGACGCTCGCCGTTCGGCCCCACGACCTCCGAGAGGCTTGGAAGAGGCCTCCCCTAAAAGCTGGATTCCCACCGATCGTTTGTTTCAAATCTTCGCCCAGTAGCTGAAAAGTAGGCGCTAAAAAGTCCTGCCAAAGTCACATAGGTCGTCATGTTACAATTTAGTCAATAAAACCCTACTACTGGAGCGAAACAGAGTGCTTTGACGCTCGCCGTTCGGCCTCACGAGCTCCGAGAGGCTTGGAAGAGGCCTCCCTTGAAAGCTGGATTCCCAAGGCTTGTTTGTGTAAATTCCTAGCCCGCTAGGTAGAAATTAAGCGACCTAAAGTCGTGCCGAAGTCAAATCGGTCGTCATGGTACTCGAGCGAAACTGAGTGCTTTAACGCTCGCCGCTCGGCCCCACAGCCGTCCAGAGACTCGGGGGAGGACTCCCCTGAAAGCTGGATTCCCACCGATCGTGTGTTTCAAATCTTAGCGCACTAGGTCAAAAGTAAGCGCTAAAAAGTCCTGCCAAAATCACATAGGTCGTCATGTTACAATTTACTCAATAAAGGCCTCCTACTGGACCGAAACTGAGTGCTTTAACGCTCGCCGCTCGGCCCCACAGCCGTCCAGAGACTTGGGGGAGGACTCCCCTGAAAGCTGGATTCCCACCGATCGTTTGTTTCCAATCTTAGCCCACTAGCTCAAAACTAGGCGCTAAAATGTCCTGCCAAAGTCACATAGGTCGTCATGTTACAATTTAGTCAATAAAGGCCTACTACTGGAGAGAAACAGAGTGCTTTGACGCTCGCCGTTCGGCCTCACGAGCTCCGAGAGGCTTGGAAGAGGCCTCCCTTGAAAGCTGGATTCCCAAGGCTTGTTTGTGTAAATTCCTAGCCCGCTAGGTAGAAATTAAGCGACCTAAAGTCGTGCCGAAGTCAAATCGGTCGTCATGGTACTCGAGCGAAACTGAGTGCTTTAACGCTCGCCGCTCGGCCCCACAGCCGTCCAGAGACTCGGGGGAGGACTCCCCTGAAAGCTGGATTCCCACCGATCGTGTGTTTCAAATCTTAGCGCACTAGGTCAAAAGTAAGCGCTAAAAAGTCCTGCCAAAATCACATAGGTCGTCATGTTACAATTTACTCAATAAAGTCCTCCTACTGGACCGAAACTGAGTGCTTTAACGCTCGCCGCTCGGCCCCACAGCCGTCCAGAGACTCGGGGGAGGACTCCCCTGAAAGCTGGATTCCCACCGATCGTTTGTTTCAAATCTTAGCGCACTAGGTCAAAAGTAAGCGCTAAAAAGTCCTGCCAAAATCACATAGGTCGTCATGTTACAATTTACTCAATAAAGGCCTCCTACTGGACCGAAACTGAGTGCTTTAACGCTCGCCGCTCGGCCCCACAGCCGTCCAGAGTCTTGGGGGAGGCCTCCCCTGAAAGCTGTATTCCCACCGATCGTTTGTTTCAAATCTTAGCCCACTAGCTCAAAAGTAAGCGCTAAAAAGTCTTGCCAAAGTCACATAGGTCGACATGTTACAATTTAGTCAATAAAGGCCTACTACTGGAGCGAAACCGAGTGCTTTGACGCTCGCCGATAGGCCCCACGACCTCTGAGAGGCTTGGAAGTGGCCTCCCCTGAAAGCTGGATTCCCAAGGATTGTCTGTGTGAATTCCTAGCCCGCTAGGCTGAAATTAAGCGACCTAAAGTCGTGCCGAAGTCAAATCGGTCGTCATGGTACTCGAGCGAAACTGAGTGCTTTAACGCTCGCCGCTCGGCCCCACAGCCGTCCAGAGACTCGGGGGAGGACTACCCGGAAAGCTGGATTCCCACCGATCGTTTGTTTCAAATCTTAGCGCACTAGGTCAAAAGTAAGCGCTAAAACGTCCTGCCAAAGTCACATAGGTTGTCATGTTACAATTTAGTCAATATAGGCCTCCTACTGGAGCGAAACCGAGTGCTTTGACGCTCGCCGTTCGGCCCCACGACCTCCGAGAGGCTTGGAAGAGGCCCTGCCCTGAAAGCTGGATTCCCACCGATCGTTTGTTTCAAATCTTCGCCCAGTAGCTGAAAAGTAGGCGCTAAAAAGTCCTGCCAAAGTCACATAGGTCGTCATGTTACAATTTACTCAATAAAGGCCTCCTACTGGACCGAAACTGAGTGCTTTAACGCTCGCCGCTCGGCCCCACAGCCGTCCAGAGACTCGGGGGAGGACTCCCCTGAAAGCTGGATTCCCACCGATCGTTTCTTTCAAATCTTAGCGCACTAGGTCAAAAGTAAGCGCTAAAAAGTCCTGCCAAAATCACATAGGTCGTCATGTTACAATTTACTCAATAAAGGCCTCCTACTGGACCGAAACTGAGTGCTTTAACGCTCGCCGCTCGGCCCCACAGCCGTCCAGAGACTCTGGTGAGGCTTCCCCTGAAAGCTGGATTCCCACCGATCGTTTGCTTCAAATCTTAGCGCACTAGGTCAAAAGTAAGCGCTAAAAAGTCCTGCCAAAATCACATAGGTCGTCATGTTACAATTTACTCAATAAAGAACTCCTACTGGACCGAAACTGAGTGCTTTAACGCTCGCCGCTCGGCCCCACAGCCGTCCAGAGACTCGGGTGAGGCTTCCCCTGAAAGCTGGATTCCCACCGATCGTTTGTTTCAAATCTTCGCCCAGTAGCTGAAAAGTAGGCGCTAAAAAGTCCTGCCAAAGTCACATAGGTCGTCATGTTACAATTTAGTCAATAAAACCCTACTACTGGAGCGAAACAGAGTGCTTTGACGCTCGCCGTTCGGCCTCACGAGCTCCGAGAGGCTTGGAAGAGGCCTCCCTTGAAAGCTGGATTCCCAAGGCTTGTTTGTCTAAATTCCTAGCCCGCTAGGTAGAAATTAAGCGACCTAAAGTCGTGCCGAAGTCAAATCGGTCGTCATGGTACTCGACCGAAACTGAGTGCTTTAACGCTCGCCGCTCGGCCCCACAGCCGTCCAGAGACTCGGGGGAGGACTCCCCTGAAAGCTGGATTCCCACCGATCGTTTGTTTCAAATCTTAGCGCACTAGGTCAAAAGTAAGTGCTAAAAAGTCCTGCCAAAATCACATAGGTCGTCATGTTACAATTTACTCAATAAAGAACTCCTACTGGACCGAAACTGAGTGCTTTAACGCTCGCCGCTCGGCCCCACAGCCGTCCAGAGACTCGGGTGAGGCTTCCCCTGAAAGCTGGATTCCCACCGATCGTTTGTTTCAAATCTTCGCCCAGTAGCTGAAAAGTAGGTGCTAAAAAGTCCTGCCAAAGTCACATAGGTCGTCATGTTACAATTTAGTCAATAAAACCCTACTACTGGAGCGAAACAGAGTGCTTTGACGCTCGCCGTTCGGCCTCACGAGCTCCGAGAGGCTTGGAAGAGGCCTCCCTTGAAAGCTGGATTCCCAAGGCTTGTTTGTGTAAATTCCTAGCCCGCTAGGTAGAAATTAAGCGACCTAAAGTCGTGCCGAAGTCAAATCGGTCGTCATGGTACTCGAGCGAAACTGAGTGCTTTAACGCTCGCCCCCACAGCCGTCCAGAGACTCGGTTGAGGCTTCCCCTTAAAGCTGGATTCCCACCGATCGTTTGTTTCAAATCTTAGCCCACTAGCACAAAACTAGGCGCTAAAATGTCCTGCCAAAGTCACATAGGTCGTCATGTTACAATTTAGTCAATAAAGGCCTACTACTGGAGAGAAACCAAGTGCTTTGACGCTCGCCGTTCGGCCCCACAGCTGTCCAGAGACTCGGGGGAGGCCTCCCCTGAAAGCTGTATTCCCACCGATCGTTTGTTTCAAATCTTAGCACACTAGCTCAAAAGTAAGCGCTAAAAAGTCTTGCCAAAGTCACATAGGTCGTCATGTTACAATTTAGTCAATAAAGGCCTACTACTGGAGCGAAACCGAGTGCTTTGACGCTCGCCGATAGGCCCCACGACCTCTGAGAGGCTTGCAAGTGGCCTCCCCTGAAAGCTGGATTCCCAAGGATTGTCTGTGTGAATTCCTAGCCCGCTAGGCTGAAATTAAGCGACCTAAAGTCGTGCCGAAGTCAAATCGGTCGTCATGGTACTCGAGTGAAACTGAGTGCTTTAACGCTCGCCGCTCGGCCCCACAGCCGTCCAGAGACTCGGGGGAGGACTACCCGGAAAGCTGGATTCCCACCGATCGTTTGTTTCAAATCTTAGCGCACTAGGTCAAAAGTAAGCGCTAAAACGTCCTGCCAAAGTCACATAGGTTGTCATGTTAAAATTTAGTCAATATAGGCCTCCTACTGGAGCGAAACCGAGTGCATTGACGCTCGCCGTTCGGCCCCACGACCTCCGAGAGGCTTGGAAGACGCCTCCCCTGAAAGCTGGATTCCCACCGATCGTTTGTTTAAAATCTTAGCCCAGTAGCTGAAAAGTAGGCGCTAAGAAGTCCTGCCAAAATCACATAGGTCGTCATGTTACAATTTAGCCAATAAAGGCCTCCTACTGGACCGAAACTGAGTGCTTTAACACTCGCCGCTCGGCCCCACAGCCGTCCAGAGACTCGGGGGGGGCCTCCCCTAAAAGCTGGATTCCCACCGATCGTTTGTTTCAAATCTTAGCCCAGTAGCTGAAAAGTAGGCGCAAAAAAGTCTTGCCAAAGTCACATAGGTCGTTATGTTACAATTTAGTCAATAAAGACCTACTACTGGAGCGAAACCGAGTGCTTTGACGCTCGCCGTTCGGCCCCACGACCTCTGAGAGGCTTGGAAGAGGCCTCCCCTGAAAGCTGGATTCCCAAGGATTGTCTGTGTGAATTCCTAGCCCGCTAGGCTGACATTAAGCGACCTAAAGTCGTGCCGAAGTCAAATCGGTCGTCATGGTCCTCGAGCAAAACTGAGCGCTTTAACGCTCGCCGCTCGGCCCCACAGCCGTCCAAGACTAGGGGGAGGACTCCCCTTAAAGCTGGATTCCCACCGATCGTTTGTTTCAAATCTTAGCGCACTAGGTCAAAAGTAAGCGCTAAAAAGTCCTGCCAAAATCACATAGGTTGTCATGTCACAATTTAGTCAATAAAGGCCTCCTACTGGAGCGAAACCGAGTGCTTTGACGCTCGCCGTTCGGCCCCACAGCCGTCCAGAGTCTCGGGGGAGGCCTCCCCTGAAAGCTGGATTCCCACCGATCGTTTGTTTCAAATCTTAGCCCACTAGCTCAAACGTAGGCGCTAAAAAGTCTTGCCAAAGTCACATAGGTCGTCATGTTACAATTTAGTCAATAAAGGCCGACTACTGGAGAGAAACTGAGTGCTTTAACGCTCGCCGTTCGGCCCCACAACCTCCGAGAGGCTTGGAAGAGGCCTCCCCTGAAAGCTGGATTCCCACCGATCGTTTGTTTCAAATCTTCGCCCAGTAACTGAAAAGTAGGTGCTAAAAAGTCTTGCCAAAGTCACATAGGTCGTCATGTTACAATTTAGTCAATAAAGGCCTACTACTGGAGCGTAACCGAGTGCTTTGACGCTCGCCGATAGGCCCCACGACCTCTGAGAGGCTTGCAAGTGGCCTCCCCTGAAAGCTGGATTCCCAAGGATTGTCTGTGTGAATTCCTAGCCCGCTAGGCTGAAATTAAGCGACCTAAAGTCGTGCCGAAGTCAAATCGGTCGTCATGGTACTCGAGCGAAACTGAGTGCTTTAACGCTCGCCGCTCGGCCCCACAGCCGTCCAGAGACTCGGGGGAGGACTCCCCTGAAAGCTGGATTCCCACCGATAGTTTGTTTCAAATCTTAGCGCACTAGGTCAAAAGTAAGTGCTAAAAAGTCCTGCCAAAATCACATAGGTCGTCATGTTACAATTTACTCAATAAAGAACTCCTACTGGACCGAAACTGAGTGCTTTAACGCTCGCCGCTCGGCCCCACAGCCGTCCAGAGACTCGGGTGAGGCTTCCCCTGAAAGCTGGATTCCCACCGATCGTTTGTTTCAAATCTTCGCCCAGTAGCTGAAAAGTAGGTGCTAAAAAGTCCTGCCAAAGTCACATAGGTCGTCATGTTACAATTTAGTCAATAAAACCCTACTACTGGAGCGAAACAGAGTGCTTTGACGCTCGCCGTTCGGCCTCACGAGCTCCGAGAGGCTTGGAAGAGGCCTCCCTTGAAAGCTGGATTCCCAAGGCTTGTTTGTGTAAATTCCTAGCCCGCTAGGTAGAAATTAAGCGACCTAAAGTCGTGCCGAAGTCAAATCGGTCGTCATGGTACTCGAGCGAAACTGAGTGCTTTAACGCTCGCCCCCACAGCCGTCCAGAGACTCGGTTGAGGCTTCCCCTTAAAGCTGGATTCCCACCGATCGTTTGTTTCAAATCTTAGCCCACTAGCACAAAACTAGGCGCTAAAATGTCCTGCCAAAGTCACATAGGTCGTCATGTTACAATTTAGTCAATAAAGGCCTACTACTGGAGAGAAACCAAGTGCTTTGACGCTCGCCGTTCGGCCCCACAGCTGTCCAGAGACTCGGGGGAGGCCTCCCCTGAAAGCTGTATTCCCACCGATCGTTTGTTTCAAATCTTAGCACACTAGCTCAAAAGTAAGCGCTAAAAAGTCTTGCCAAAGTCACATAGGTCGTCATGTTACAATTTAGTCATTAAAGGCCTACTACTGGAGCGAAACCGAGTGCTTTGACGCTCGCCGATAGGCCCCACGACCTCTGAGAGGCTTGCAAGTGGCCTCCCCTGAAAGCTGGATTCCCAAGGATTGTCTGTGTGAATTCCTAGCCCGCTAGGCTGAAATTAAGCGACCTAAAGTCGTGCCGAAGTCAAATCGGTCGTCATGGTACTCGAGCGAAACTGAGTGCTTTAACGCTCGCCGCTCGGCCCCACAGCCGTCCAGAGACTCGGGGGAGGACTACCCGGAAAGCTGGATTCCCACCGATCGTTTGTTTCAAATCTTAGCGCACTAGGTCAAAAGTAAGCGCTAAAACGTCCTGCCAAAGTCACATAGGTTGTCATGTTAAAATGTAGTCAATATAGGCCTCCTACTGGAGCGAAACCGAGTGCATTGACGCTCGCCGTTCGGCCCCACGACCTCCGAGAGGCTTGGAAGACGCCTCCCCTGAAAGCTGGATTCCCACCGATCGTTTGTTTAAAATCTTAGCCCAGTAGCTGAAAAGTAGGCGCTAAGAAGTCCTGCCAAAATCACATAGGTCGTCATGTTACAATTTAGCCAATAAAGGCCTCCTACTGGACCGAAACTGAGTGCTTTAACACTCGCCGCTCGGCCCCACAGCCGTCCAGAGACTCGGGGGGGGCCTCCCCTAAAAGCTGGATTCCCACCGATCGTTTGTTTCAAATCTTAGCCCAGTAGCTGAAAAGTAGGCGCAAAAAAGTCTTGCCAAAGTCACATAGGTCGTTATGTTACAATTTAGTCAATAAAGACCTACTACTGGAGCGAAACCGAGTGCTTTGACGCTCGCCGTTCGGCCCCACGACCTCTGAGAGGCTTGGAAGAGGCCTCCCCTGAAAGCTGGATTCCCAAGGATTGTCTGTGTGAATTCCTAGCCCGCTAGGCTGACATTAAGCGACCTAAAGTCGTGCCGAAGTCAAATCGGTCGTCATGGTCCTCGAGCAAAACTGAGCGCTTTAACGCTCGCCGCTCGGCCCCACAGCCGTCCAAGACTAGGGGGAGGACTCCCCTTAAAGCTGGATTCCCACCGATCGTTTGTTTCAAATCTTAGCGCACTAGGTCAAAAGTAAGCGCTAAAAAGTCCTGCCAAAATCACATAGGTTGTCATGTCACAATTTAGTCAATAAAGGCCTCCTACTGGAGCGAAACCGAGTGCTTTGACGCTCGCCGTTCGGCCCCACAGCCGTCCAGAGTCTCGGGGGAGGCCTCCCCTGAAAGCTGGATTCCCACCGATCGTTTGTTTCAAATCTTAGCCCACTAGCTCAAACGTAGGCGCTAAAAAGTCTTGCCAAAGTCACATAGGTCGTCATGTTACAATTTAGTCAATAAAGGCCGACTACTGGAGAGAAACTGAGTGCTTTAACGCTCGCCGTTCGGCCCCACAACCTCCGAGAGGCTTGGAAGAGGCCTCCCCTGAAAGCTGGATTCCCACCGATCGTTTGTTTCAAATCTTCGCCCAGTAACTGAAAAGTAGGTGCTAAAAATTCCTGCCAAAATCACATCGGTCGTCATGTTACAATTTAGTCAATAAAGGCCTACTACTGGAGCGAAACCGAGTGCTTTGACGCTCGCCGTTCGGCCTCACGACCTCTGAGAGGCTTGGAAGAGTTCTCCCCTGAAAGCTGGATTCCCACCGATCGTTTGTTTAAAATGTTAGCGCATTAGGTCAAAAGTAAGCGCTAAAAAGTCCTGCAAAAATCACATATGTCGTCATGTTACAATTTACTCAATAAAGGCCTCCTACTGGACCGAAACTGAGTGCTTTAACGCTCGCAGCTCGGCCCCACAGCCGTCCAGAGACTCGGGTGAGGCTTCCCCTGAAAGCTGGATTCCCACCGATCGTTTGTTTCAAATCTTCGCCCAGTAGCTGAAAAGTAGGCGCTAAAAAGTCCTGCCAAAGTCACATAGGTCGTCATGTTACAATTTAGTCAATAAAACCCTACTACTGGAGCGAAACAGAGTGCTTTGACGCTCGCCGTTCGGCCTCACGAGCTCCGAGAGGCTTGGAAGAGGCCTCCCTTGAAAGCTGGATTCCCAAGGCTTGTTTGTGTAAATTCCTAGCCCGCTAGGTAGAAATTAAGCGACCTAAAGTCGTGCCGAAGTCAAATCGGTCGTCATGGTACTCGAGCAAAACTGAGTGCTTTAACGCTCGCCCCCACAGCCGTCCAGAGACTCGGGGGAGGACTCCCCTGAAAGCTGGATTCCCACCGATCGTTTGTTTCAAATCTTAGCGCACTAGGTCAAAAGTAAGCGCTAAAAAGTCCTGCCAAAATCACATAGGTCGTCATGTTTCAATTTACTCAATAAAGGCCTCCTACTGGACCGAAACTGAGTGCTTTAAACGCTCGCCGCTCAGCCCCACAGCCGTCCAGAGACTCGGGTGAGGCTTCCCCTGAAAGCTGGATTCCCACCGATCGTTTGTTTCAAATCTTAGCCCACTAGCTCAAAACTAGGCGCTAAAATGTCCTGCCAAATTCACATAGGTCGTCATGTTACAATTTAGTCAATAAAGGCCTACTACTGGAGAGAAACCAAGTGCTTTGACGCTCGCCGTTCGGCCCCACAGCTGTCCAGAGACTCGGGGGAGGCCTCCCCTGAAAGCTGTATTCCCACCGATCGTTTGTTTCAAATCTTAGCCCACTAGCTCAAAAGTAAGCGCTAAACAGTCTTGCCAAAGTCACATAGGTCGTCATGTTACAATTTAGTCAATAAAGGCCTACTACTGGAGCGAAACTGAGTGCTTTGACGCTCGCCGATAGGCCCCACGACCTCTGAGAGGCTTGGAAGTGGCCTCCCCTGAAAGCTGGATTCCCAAGGATTGTCTGTGTGAATTCCTAGCCCGCTAGGCTGAAATTAAGCGACCTAAAGTCGTGCCGAAGTCAAATCGGTCGTCATGGTACTCGAGCGAAACTGAGTGCTTTAACGCTCGCCGCTCGGCCCCACAGCCGTCCAGAGACTCGGGGGAGGACTACCCAGAAAGCTGGATTCCCACCGATCGTGGGTTTCAAATCTTATCGCACGAGGTCAAAAGTAAGCGCTAAAACGTCCTGCCAAAGTCACATAGGTTGTCATGTTACAATTTAGTCAATATAGGCCTCCTACTGGAGCGAAACCGAGTGCATTGACGCTCGCCGTTCGGCCCCACGACCTCCGAGAGGCTTGGAAGAGGCCTCCCCTGAAAGCTGGATTCCCACCGATCGTTTGTTTAAAATCTTAGCCCAGTAGCTGAAAAGTAGGCGCTAAGAAGTCCTGCCAAAATCACATAGGTCGTCATGTTACAATTTAGTCAATATAGGCCTCCTACTGGAGCGAAACCGAGTGCATTGACGCTCGCCGTTCGGCCCCACGACCTCCGAGAGGCTTGGAAGAGGCCTCCCCTGAAAGCTGGATTCCCACCGATCGTTTGTTTCAAATCTTAGCCCAGTAGCTGAAAAGTAGGCGCAAAAAAGTCTTGCCAAAGTCACATAGGTCGTTATGTTACAATTTAGTCAATAAAGACCTACTACTGGAGCGAAACCGAGTGCTTTGACGCTCGCCGCTCGGCCCCACAGCCGTCCAGAGACTCGGGGGAGGCCTCCCTTGAAAGCTGGATTCCCAAGGCTTGTTTGTGTAAATTCCTAGCCCGCTAGGTAGAAATTAAGCGAACTAAAGTCGTGCCGAAGTCAAATCGGTCGTCATGGTACTCGAGCGAAACTGAGTGCTTTAACGCTCGCCGCTCGGCCCCACAGCCGTCCAGAGACTCGGGGGAGGACGACCCGGAAAGCTGGATTCCCACCGATCGTTTGTTTCAAATCTTAGCGCACTAGGTCAAAAGTAAGCGCTAAAACGTCCTGCCAAAGTCACATAGGTTGTCATGTTACAATTTAGTCAATATAGGCCTCCTACTGGAGCGAAACCGAGTGCTTTGACGCTCGCCGTTCGGCCCCACAACCTCCGAGAGGCTTGGAAGAGGCCTCCCCTGAAAGCTGGATTCCCACCGATCGTTTGTTTCAAATCTTCGCCCAGTAGCTAAAAAGTAGGCGCTAAAAAGTCCTGCCAAAGTCACATAGGTCGTCATGTTACAATTTAGTCAATAAAACCCTACTACTGGAGCGAAACAGAGTGCTTTGACGCTCGCCGTTCGGCCTCACGAGCTCCGAGAGGCTTGTAAGAGGCCTCCCTTGAAAGCTGGATTCCCAAGGCTTGTTTGTGTAAATTCTTAGCCCGCTAGGTAGAAATTAAGCGACCTAAAGTCGTGCCGAAGTCAAATCGGTCGTCATGGTACTCGAGCGAAACTGAGTGCTTTAACGCTCGCCGCTCGGCCCCATAGCCGTCCAGAGACTCGGGGGAGGACTCCCCTGAAAGCTGGATTCCCACCGATCGTTTGTTTCAAATCTTAGCGCACTAGGTGAAAAGTAAGCGCTAAAAAGTCCTGCCAAAGTCACATAGGTTGTCATGTTACAATTTAGTCAATAAAGGCCTACTACTGGAGCGAAACCGAGTGCTTTGACGCTCGCCGTTCGGGCCCACGCCCTCCGAGAGGCTTGGAAGAGGCCTCCCCTGAAAGCTGGATTCCCACCGATCGTTTCTTTCAAATCTTAGCGCACTAGGTGAAAAGTAAGCGCTAAAAAGTCCTGCCAAAGTCACATAGGTTGTCATGTTACAATTTAGTCAATAAAGGCCTACTACTGGAGCGAAACCGAGTGCTTTGACGCTCGCCGTTCGGGCCCACGCCCTCCGAGAGGCTTGGAAGAGGCCTCCCCTGAAAGCTGGATTCCCACCGATCGTTTCTTTCAAATCTTAGCCCAGTAGCTGAAAAGTAGGCGCTAAAAAGTCCTGCCAAAATCACATAGGTCGTCATGTTACAATTTAGTCAATAAAGTCCGCCTACTGGACCGAAACTGAGTGCTTTAACGCTTGCCGCTCGGCCCCACAGCCGTCCAGACACTCGGGGGAGGCCTCCCTTGAAAGCTGGATTCCCAAGGCTTGTTTGTGTAAATTCCTAGCCCGCTAGGTAGAAATTAAGCGAACTACAGTCGTGCCGAAGTCAAATCGGTCGTCATGGTACTCGAGCGAAACTGAGTGCTTTAACGCTCGCCGCTCGGCCCCACAGCCGTCCAGAGACTCGGGGGAGGACGACCCGGAAAGCTGGATTCCCACCGATCGTTTGTTTCAAATCTTCGCCCAGTAGCTGAAAAGTAGGCGCTAAAAAGTCCTGCCAAAGTCACATAGGTCGTCATGTTACAATTTAGTCAATAAAACCCTACTACTGGAGCGAAACAGAGTGCTTTGACGCTCGCCGTTCGGCCTCACGAGCTCCGAGAGGCTTGGAAGAGGCCTCCCTTGAAAGCTGGATTCCCAAGGCTTGTTTGTGTAAATTCTTAGCCCGCTAGGTAGAAATTAAGCGACCTAAAGTCGTGCCGAAGTCAAATCGGTCGTCATTGTACTCGAGCGAAACTGAGTGCTTTAACGCTCGCCGCTCGGCCCCACAGCCGTCCAGAGACTCGGGGGAGGACTCCCCTGAAAGCTGGATTCCCACCGATCGTTTGTTTCAAATCTTAGCGCACTAGGTGAAAAGTAAGCGCTAAAAAGTCCTGCCAAAGTCACATAGGTTGTCATGTTACAATTTAGTCAATAAAGGCCTACTACTGGAGCGAAACCGAGTGCTTTGACGCTCGCCGTTCGGGCCCACGCCCTCCGAGAGGCTTGGAAGAGGCCTCCCCTGAAAGCTGGATTCCCACCGATCGTTTCTTTCAAATCTTAGCCCAGTAGCTGAAAAGTAGGCGCTAAAAAGTCCTGCCAAAATCACATAGGTCGTCATGTTACAATTTAGTCAATAAAGTCCGCCTACTGGACCGAGACTGAGTGCTTTAACGCTCGCCGCTCGGCCCCACAGCCGTCCAGACACTCGGGGGAGGCCTCCCCTGAAAGGTGGATTCGCACCGATCGTTTCTTTCAAATCTTAGCCCACTAGCTCAAAAGTAGGCGCTAAAAAGTCTTACCAAAGTCACATAGGTCGTCATGTTACAATTTAGTCAATAAAGGCCTACTACTGTAGAGAAACTGAATGCTATGACGCTCGCCGTTCGGCCCCACGACCTCCGAAAGGCTTGGAAGAGGCCTCCCCTGAAAGCTGGATTCCCAAGGATTGTCTCTGTGAATTCCTAGCCCGCTAGGCTTAAATTAAGCGACCTAAAGTCGTGCCGAAGTCAAATCGGTCGTCATGGTACTCGAGCGAAACTGAGTGCTTTAACGCTCGCCGCTCGGCCCCACAGCCGTCCAGAAACTCGGGGGCGGACTCCCTTAAATTCTGGATTCCCACCGATCGATTGTTTCAAATCTTAGCCCAATAGCTCAAACGTAGGCGCTAAAAAGTCCTGCCAAAATCACATAGGTCGTCATGTTACAATTTAGTCAATAAAGGCCTCCTACTGGACCGAAACTGAGTGACTTACCGCTCGCCGCTCGGCCCCACAGCCGTCCAGAGACTCGGGGGAGGCCTCCCCTGAAAGCTGGATTCCCACCGATCGTTTGTTTCAAATCTTAGCCCAGTAGCTTAAAAGTAGGCGCAAAAAAGTCCTGCCAAAGTCACATAGGTCGTCATGTTACAATTTAGTCAATAAAGGCCTACTACTGGAGAGAAACCGAGTGCTTTAACGCTCGCCGCTCGGCCCCATAGCCGTCCAGAGACTCGGGGGAGGCCTCCCCTGAAAGCTGGATTCCCACCGATCGTTTGTTTCAAATCTGAGCGCACTAGCTCAAAAGTAAGCGCTAAAAAGTCCTGCCAAAGTCACACAGGTTGTCATATTAAAATTTAGTCAATAAATGCCTACTACGGGAGCGAAACCGAGTGCTTTGACGCTCGCCGTTCGGGCCCACGACCTTCGAGAGGCTTGGAAGAGGCCTCCTCTGAAAGCTGGATTCCCACCGATGCTTTGTTTCAAACCTTAGCCCACTAGCTCAAAAGTAGGCGCTAAAAAGTCTTGCCAAAGTCACATAGGTCGTCATGATACAATTTAGTCAATAAAGGCCTACTACTGGAGAGAAACCGAGTCCTTTGACGCTCGCCGTTCGGCCCCACAGCTGTCCAGAGACTCGGGGGAGGCCTCCCCTGAAAGCTGGATTCGCACCGATCGTTTGTTTCAAATCTTAGCCCAGTAGGTGAAAAGTGGGCACAAAAAAGTCCTGCCAAAATCACATAGGTCGTCATGTTACAATTTAGTCAATAAAGGCCTACTACTGGAGAGAAACTGAGTGCTTTAACGCTCGCCGCTCGGCCCCACAGCCGTCCAGAGACTCGGGGGAGGCCTCCTCCGAAAGCTGGATTCCCACCGATCGTTTGTTTCAAATCTTAGCCCACTAGGTCAAAAGTAGGCGCTAAAAAGTCTTGCCAAAGTCACATAGGTCGTCATGTTACAATTTAGTCAATAAAGGCCTACTACTGGAGAGAAACCTAGTGCTTTGACGCTCGCCGTTCGAGCCCACGACCTCTGAGAGGCTTGGAAGAGGCCTCCCCTGAAAGCTGGATTCCCACCGATCGTTTGTTTCAAATCTTAGCCCAGTAGCTGAAAGGTAGGCGCTAAAACGTCCTGCAAAAATCACATAGGTCGTCATGTTACAATTTAGTCAATAAAGGCCAACTACTGTAGAGAAACCGAGTGCTTTGACGCTCGCCGTTCGCCCCCAAAGCCGTCCAGAGACTCGGGGGAGGACTCCCCCGAAAGCTGGATTCCCACCGATAATTTGTTTCAAATCTTAGCCCACTAGCTCAAAAGTAAGCGCTAAAAAGTCCTGCCAAAATCACATAGGTCGTCATGTTACAATTTAGTCAATAAAGGCCTACTACTGGAGCGAAACCGAGTGCTTTGACGCTCGCCGCTCGGCCCCACAGCCGTCCAGAGACTCGGGGGAGGACTACCCGGAAAGCTGGATTCCCACCGATCGTTTGTT
Source organism: Phycodurus eques (assembly GCF_024500275.1). Classification (NCBI taxonomy): domain Eukaryota; kingdom Metazoa; phylum Chordata; class Actinopteri; order Syngnathiformes; family Syngnathidae; genus Phycodurus; species Phycodurus eques. The sequence goes on along the minus strand of NW_026904083.1, from coordinate 137,650 downwards.
TCAAATCTTAGCGCACTAGGTCAAAAGTAAGCGCTAAAACGTCCTGCCAAAGTCACATAGGTTGTCATGTTACAATTTAGTCAATAAAGGCCTAAGACTGGAGCGAAACCGAGTGCTTTGACGCTCGCCGTTAGGCCCCACACCCTCTGAGAGGCTTGGAAGTGGCCTCCCCTGAAAGCTGGATTCCCAAGGCTTGTCTGTGTGAATTCCTAGCCCGCTAGGCAGAAATTAGGCGACCTAAAGTCGTGCCGAAGTCAAATCGGTCGTCATGGTACTCGAGCGAAACCGAATGCTTTGACGCTCGCCGTTTGGGCCCACGACCTCCGAGAGGCTTGGAAGCGGCCTCCCCTAAAAGCTGGATTCCCACCGATCGTTTTTCTCAAATCTTAGCCCACTAGCTCAAAGGTAGGCGCTAAAAAGTCTTGCCAAAGTCACATAGGTAGTCATGTTACAATTTCGTCAATAAAGGCCTCCTACTGGACCGAAACTGAGTGCTTTAACGCTCGCTGTTCGGCCCCACGACCTCCGAGAAGCTTGGAAGAGGCCTCCCCTGAAAGCTGGATTCCCAAGGATTGTCTGTGTGAATTCCTAGCCCGCTAGGCTGAAATTAAGCGACCTAAAGTCGTGCCGAAGTCAAATCGGTCGTCATGGTACTCGAGCGAAACTGAGTGCTTTAACGCTCGCCGCTCGGCCCCACAGCCGTCCAGAGACTCGGGGGAGGACTACCCGGAAAGCTGGATTCCCACCGATCGTTTGTTTCAAATCTTAGCGCACTAGGTCAAAAGTAAGCGCTAAAACGTCCTGCCAAAGTCACATAGGTTGTCATGTTACAATTTAGTCAATATAGGCCTCCTACTGGAGCGAAACCGAGTGCTTTGACCCTCGCCGTTCGGCCCCACGACCTCCGAGAGGCTTGGAAGAGGCCTCCCCTGAAAGCTGGATTCCCACCGATCGTTTGTTTAAAATCTTAGCCCAGTAGCTGAAAAGTAGGCGCTAAGAAGTCCTGCCAAAATCACATAGGTCGTCATGTTACAATTTAGCCATTAAAGGCCTCCTACTGGACCGAAACTGAGTGCTTTAACGCTCGCCGCTTGGCCCCACAGCCGTCCAGAGTCTCGGGGGAGGCCTCCCCTGAAAGCTGGATTCCCACTGATCGTTTGTTTCAAATCTTAGCCCACTAGCTCAAACGTAGGCGCTAAAAAGTCTTGCCAAAGTCACATAGGTCGTCATGTTACAATTTAGTCAATAAAGGCCGACTGCTGGAGAGAAACTGAGTGCTTTAACGCTCGCCGTTCGGCCCCACAACCTCCGAGAGGCTTGGAAGAGGCCTCCCCTGAAAGCTGGATTCCCACCGATCGTTTGTTTCAAATCCTCGCCCAGTAACTGAAAAGTAGGCGCTAAAAAGTCCTGCCAAAATCACATCGGTCGTCATGTTACAATTTAGTCAATAAAGGCCTACTACTGGAGCGAAACCGAGTGCTTTGACGCTCGCCGTTCGGCCTCACGACCTCTGAGAGGCTTGGAAGAGTTCTCCCCTGAAAGCTGGATTCCCAAGGATTGTCTGTGTGAATTCCTAGCCCGCTAGGCTGAAATTAAGCGACCTAAAGTCGTGCCGAAGTCAAATCGGTCGTCATGGTACTCGAGCGAAACTGAGTGCTTTAACGCTCGCCGTTCGGCCCCACATCCGTCCAGATACTCGGGGGAGGACTCCCCTGAAAGCTGGATTCCCACCAATAATGTGTTTCAAATCTTAGCCCACTAGCTCAAAAGTAAGCGCTAAAAAGTCCTGCCAAAATCACATAGGTCGTCATGTTACAATTTATTTAATAAAGGCCTACTACTGGACCGAAACTGAGTGCTTTAACGCTCGCCGCTCGGCCCCAAAGCCGTCCAGAGACTCGGGGGAGGACTCCCCTGAAAGCTGGATTCCCATCGATCGTTTGTTTCAAATCTTAGCGCACTAGGTCAAAAGTAAGCGCTAAAAAGTCCTGCCAAAGTCACATAGGTTGTCATGTTACAATTTAGTCAATAAAGGCCTAAGACTGGAGCGAAACCGAGTGCTTTGACGCTCGCCGTTAGGCCCCACACCCTCTGAGAGGCTTGGAAGTGGCCTCCCCTGAAAGCTGGATTCCCAAGGCTTGTCTGTGTGAATTCCTAGCCCGCTAGGCAGAAATTAGGCGACCTAAAGTCGTGCCGAAGTCAAATCGGTCGTCATGGTACTCGAGCGAAACCGAATGCTTTGACGCTCGCCGTTTGGGCCCACGACCTCCGAGAGGCTTGGAAGCGGCCTCCCCTAAAAGCTGGATTCCCACCGATCGTTTTTCTCAAATCTTAGCCCACTAGCTCAAAGGTAGGCGCTAAAAAGTCTTGCCAAAGTCACATAGGTAGTCATGTTACAATTTCGTCAATAAAGGCCTCCTACTGGACCGAAACTGAGTGCTTTAACGCTCGCTGTTCGGCCCCACGACCTCCGAGAAGCTTGGAAGAGGCCTCCCCTGAAAGCTGGATTCCCAAGGATTGTCTGTGTGAATTCCTAGCCCGCTAGGCTGAAATTAAGCGACCTAAAGTCGTGCCGAAGTCAAATCGGTCGTCATGGTACTCGAGCGAAACTGAGTGCTTTAACGCTCGCCGCTCGGCCCCACAGCCGTCCAGAGACTCGGGGGAGGACTACCCGGAAAGCTGGATTCCCACCGATCGTTTGTTTCAAATCTTAGCGCACTAGGTCAAAAGTAAGCGCTAAAACGTCCTGCCAAAGTCACATAGGTTGTCATGTTACAATTTAGTCAATATAGGCCTCCTACTGGAGCGAAACCGAGTGCTTTGACCCTCGCCGTTCGGCCCCACGACCTCCGAGAGGCTTGGAAGAGGCCTCCCCTGAAAGCTGGATTCCCACCGATCGTTTGTTTAAAATCTTAGCCCAGTAGCTGAAAAGTAGGCGCTAAGAAGTCCTGCCAAAATCACATAGGTCGTCATGTTACAATTTAGCCAATAAAGGCCTCCTACTGGACCGAAACTGAGTGCTTTAACGCTCGCCGCTTGGCCCCACAGCCGTCCAGAGTCTCGGGGGAGGCCTCCCCTGAAAGCTGGATTCCCACTGATCGTTTGTTTCAAATCTTAGCCCACTAGCTCAAACGTAGGCGCTAAAAAGTCTTGCCAAAGTCACATAGGTCGTCATGTTACAATTTAGTCAATAAAGGCCGACTACTGGAGAGAAACTGAGTGCTTTAACGCTCGCCGTTCGGCCCCACAACCTCCGAGAGGCTTGGAAGAGGCCTCCCCTGAAAGCTGGATTCCCACCGATCGTTTGTTTCAAATCCTCGCCCAGTAACTGAAAAGTAGGCGCTAAAAAGTCCTGCCAAAATCACATCGGTCGTCATGTTACAATTTAGTCAATAAAGGCCTACTACTGGAGCGAAACCGAGTGCTTTGACGCTCGCCGTTCGGCCTCACGACCTCTGAGAGGCTTGGAAGAGTTCTCCCCTGAAAGCTGGATTCCCAAGGATTGTCTGTGTGAATTCCTAGCCCGCTAGGCTGAAATTAAGCGACCTAAAGTCGTGCCGAAGTCAAATCGGTCGTCATGGTACTCGAGCGAAACTGAGTGCTTTAACGCTCGCCGTTCGGCCCCACATCCGTCCAGATACTCGGGGGAGGACTCCCCTGAAAGCTGGATTCCCACCAACAATGTGTTTCAAATCTTAGCCCACTAGCTCAAAAGTAAGCGCTAAAAAGTCCTGCCAAAATCACATAGGTCGTCATGTTACAATTTATTTAATAAAGGCCTACTACTGGACCGAAACTGAGTGCTTTAACGCTCGCCGCTCGGCCCCAAAGCCGTCCAGAGACTCGGGGGAGGACTCCCCTGAAAGCTGGATTCCCATCGATCGTTTGTTTCAAATCTTAGCGCACTAGGTCAAAAGTAAGCGCTAAAAAGTCCTGCCAAAGTCACATAGGTTGTCATGTTACAATTTAGTCAATAAAGGCCTAAGACTGGAGCGAAACCGAGTGCTTTGACGCTCGCCGTTAGGCCCCACACCCTCTGAGAGGCTTGGAAGTGGCCTCCCCTGAAAGCTGGATTCCCAAGGCTTGTCTGTGTGAATTCCTAGCCCGCTAGGCAGAAATTAGGCGACCTAAAGTCGTGACGAAGTCAAATCGGTCGTCATGGTACTCGAGCGAAACAGAGTGCTTTGACGCTCGCCGTTCGGGCCCACGACCTCCGAGAGGCTTGGAAGCGGCCTCCCCTAAAAGCTGGATTCCCACCGACCGTTTTTCTCAAATCTTAGCACACTAGCTCAAAGGTAGGCGCTAAAAAGTCTTGCCAAAGTCACATAGGTAGTCATGTTACAATTTAGTCAATAAAGGCCTCCTACTGGACCGAAACTGAGTGCTTTAACGCTCGCTGTTCGGCCCCACGACCTCCGAGAGGCTTGGAAGAGGCCTCCCCTGAAAGCTGGATTCCCAAGGATTGTCTGTGTGAATTCCTAGCCCGCTAGGCTGAAATTAAGCGACCTAAAGTCGTGCCGAAGTCAAATCGGTCGTCATGGTACTCGAGCGAAACTGAGTGCTTTAACGCTCGCCGCTCGGCCCCACAGCCGTCCAGAGACTCGGGGGAGGGCCCACGACCTCCGAGAGGCTTGGAAGCGGCCTCCCCTAAAAGCTGGATTCCCACCGATCGTTTGTTTCAAATCTTAGCGCACTAGGTCAAAAGTAAGCGCTAAAACGTCCTGCCAAAGTCACATAGGTTGTCATGTTACAATTTAGTCAATATAGGCCTCCTACTGGAGCGAAACCGAGTGCTTTGACACTCGCCGTTCGGCCCCACGACCTCCGAGAGGCTTGGAAGAGGCCTCCCCTGAAAGCTGGATTCCCACCGATCGTTTGTTTCAAATCTTAGCCCACTAGCTCAAAACTAGGCGCTAAAATGTCCTGCCAAAGTCACATAGGTCATCATGTTACAATTTATTCAATAAAGGCCTACTACTGGAGAGAAACCAAGTGCTTTGACGCTCGCCGTTCGGCCCCACAGCTGTCCAGAGACTCGGGGGAGGCCTCCCCTGAAAGCTGTATTCCCACCGATCGTTTGTTTAAAATCTTAGCCCAGTAGCTGAAAAGTAGGCGCTAAGAAGTCCTGCCAAAATCACATAGGTCGTCATGTTACAATTTAGCCAATAAAGGCCTCCTACTGGACCGAAACTGAGTGCTTTAACGCTCGCCGCTCGGCCCCACAGCCGTCCAGAGTCTCGGGGGAGGCCTCCCCTGAAAGCTGGATTCCCACCGATCGTTTGTTTCAAATCTTAGCCCACTAGCTCAAACGTAGGCGCTAAAAAGTCTTGCCAAAGTCACATAGGTCGTCATGTTACAATTTAGTCAATAAAGGCCGACTACTGGAGAGAAACTGAGTGCTTTGACGCTCGCCGTTCGGCCTCACGAGCTCCGAGAGGCTTGGAAGAGGCCTCCCTTGAAAGCTGGATTCCCAAGGCTTGTTTGTGTAAATTCCTAGCCCGCTAGGTAGAAATTAAGCGACCTAAAGTCGTGCCGAAGTCAAATCGGTCGTCATGGTACTCGAGCGAAACTGAGTGCTTTAACGCTCGCCCCCACAGCCGTCCAGAGACTCGGGGGAGGACTCCCCTGAAAGCTGGATTCCCACCGATCGTTTGTTTCAAATCTTAGCGAACTAGGTCAAAAGTAAGCGCTAAAACGTCCTGCCAAAGTCACATAAGTTGTCATGTTACAATTTAGTCAATATAGGCCTCCTACTGGAGCGAAACCGAGTGCATTGACGCTCGCCGTTCGGCCCCACGACCTCCGAGAGGCTTGGAAGAGGCCTCCCCTGAAAGCTGGATTCCCACCGATCGTTTGTTTAAAATCTTAGCCCAGTAGCTGAAAAGTAGGCGCTAAGAAGTCCTGCCAAAATCACATAGGTCGTCATGTTACTATTTAGCCAATAAAGGCCTCCTACTGGACCGAAACTGAGTGCTTTAACGCTCGCCGCTCGTCCCCACAGCCGTCCAGAGACTCGGGGGAGGCCTCCCCTAAAAGCTGGATTCCCACCGATCGTTTGTTTCAAATCTTAGCGCACTAGCTCAAAAGTAAGCGCTAAAATGTCCTGCCAAAGTCCCATAGGTTGTCATGTTACAATTTAGTCAATAAAGGCCTACTACTGGAGCGAAACCGAGTGCTTTGACGCTCGCCGTTCGGGCCCACGACCTCCAAGAGGCTTGGAAGAGGCCTCCCCTGAAAGCTTGATTCCCACCGATCGTTTGTTTCAAATCTTCGCCCAGTAACTGAAAAGTAGGCGCTAAAAAGTCCTGCCAAAATCACATCGGTCGTCATGTTACAATTTAGTCAATAAAGGCCTACTACTGGAGCGAAACCGAGTGCTTTAACGCTCGCTGTTCGGCCCCACCACCTCCGAGAAGCTTGGAAGAGGCCTGCCCTGAAAGCTGGATTCCCAAGGATTGTCTGTGTGAATTCCTAGCCCGCTAGGCTGAAATTAAGCGACCTAAAGTCGTGCCAAAGTCAAATCGGTCGTCATGGTACTCGAGCGAAACTGAGTGCTTTAACGCTCGCCGCTCGGCCCCACAGCCGTCCAGAGACTCGTGGGAGGACTACCCTGAAAGCTGGATTCCCACCGATCGTTTGTTTCAAATCTTAGCGCACTAGGTCAAAAGTAAGCGCTAAAACGTCCTGCCAAAGTCACATAGGTTGTCATGTTACAATTTAGTCAATATAGGCCTCCTACTGGAGCGAAACAGAGTGCTTTGACGCTCGCCGTTCGGCCCCACGACCTCCGAGAGGCTTGGAAGAGGCCTCCCATGAAAGCTGGATTCACACCGATCGTTTGTTTAAAATCTTAGCCCAGTAGCTGAAAAGTAGGCGCTAGGAAGTCCTGCCAAAATCACATAGGTTGTCATGTTACAATTTAGTCAATATAGGCCTCCTACTGGAGCGAAACCGAGTGCTTTGACGCTCGCCGTTCGGCCCCACGACCTCCGAGAGGCTTGGAAGAGGCCTCCCATGAAAGCTGGATTCACACCGATCGTTTGTTTAAAATCTTAGCCCAGTAGCTGAAAAGTAGGCGCTAGGAAGTCCTGCCAAAATCACATAGGTCGTCATGTTACAATTTAGCCAAAAAAGGCCTCCTACTGGACCGAAACTGAGTGCTTTAACGCTCGCCGCTCGGCCCCACAGCCGTCCAGAGTCTCGGGGGAGGCCTCCCCTGAAAGCTGGATTCCCACCGATCGTTTGTTTCAAATCTTAGCCCACTAGCTCAAACGTAGGCGCTAAAAAGTCTTGCCAAAGTCACATAGGTCGTCATGTTACAATTTAGTCAATAAAGGCCTCCTACTGGACCGAAACTGAGTGCTTTAACGCTCGCTGTTCGGCCCCACGACCTCCGAGAAGCTTGGAAGAGGCCTCCCCTGAAAGCTGGATTCCCAAGGATTGTCTGTGTGAATTCCTAGCCCGCTAGGCTGAAATTAAGCGACCTAAAGTCGTGCCGAAGTCAAATCGGTCGTCATGGTACTCGAGCGAAACTGAGTGCTTTAACGCTCGCCGTTCGGCCCCACATCCATCCAGATACTCGGGGGAGGACTCCCCTGAAAGCTGGATTCCCAAGGCTTGTCTGTGTAAATTCCTAGCCCGCTAGGCAGAAATTAGGCGACCTAAAGTCGTGCCGAAGTCAAATCGGTCGTCATGGTACTCGAGCGACACAGAGTGCTTTGACGCTCGCCGTTCGGGCCCACGACCTCCGAGAGGCTTGGAAGCGGCCTCCCCTAAAAGCTGGATTCCCACCGATCGTTTTTCTCAAATCTTAGCCCACTAGCTGAAAGGTAGGCGCTAAAAAGTCTTGCCAAAGTCACATAGGTAGTCATGTTACAATTTAGTCAATAAAGGCCTCCTACTGGACCGAAACTGAGTGCTTTAACGCTCGCTGTTCGGCCCCACGACCTCCGAGAAGCTTGGAAGAGGCCTCCCCTGAAAGCTGGATTCCCAAGGATTGTCTGTGTGAATTCCTAGCCCGCTAGGCTGAAATTAAGCGACCTAAAGTCGTGCCGAAGTCAAATCGGTCGTCATGGTACTCGAGCGAAACTGAGTGCTTTAACGCTCGCCGTTCGGCCCCACATCCATCCAGATACTCGGGGGAGGACTCCCCTGAAAGCTGGATTCCCACCGATAATGTGTTTCAAATCTTAGCCCACTAGCTCAAAAGTAAGCGTTAAAAAGTCCTGCCAAATTCACATAGGTCGTCATGTTACAATTTATTCAATAAAGGCCTACTACTGGACCGAAACTGAGTGCTTTAACGCTCGCCGCTCGGCCCCAAAGCCGTCCAGAGACTCGGGGGAGGACTCCCCTGAAAGCTGGATTCCCACCGATCGTTTGTTTCAAATCTTAGCGCACTAGGTCAAAAGTAAGCGCTAAAAAGTCCTGCCAAAATCACATAGGTCGTCATGTTACAATTTAGTCAATAAAGGCCTAAGACTGGAGCGAAACCGAGTGCTTTGACGCTCGCCGTTAGGCCCCACAACCTCTGAGAGGCTTGGAAGTGGCCTCCCCTGAAAGCTGGATTCCCAAGGCTTGTCTGTGTAAATTCCTCGCCCGCTAGGCAGAAATTAGGCGACCTAAAGTCGTGCCGAAGTCAAATCGGTCGTCATGGTACTCGAGCGAAACCGAGTGCTTTGACGCTCGCCGTTTGGGCCCACGACCTCCGAGAGGCTTGGAAGCGGCCTCCCCTAAAAGCTGGATTCCCACCGATCGTTTTTCTCAAATCTTAGCCCACTAGCTCAAAGGTAGGCGCTAAAAAGTCTTGCCAAAGTCACATAGGTAGTCATGTTACAATTTCGTCAATAAAGGCCTCCTACTGGACCGAAACTGAGTGCTTTAACGCTCGCTGTTCGGCCCCACGACCTCCGAGAAGCTTGGAAGAGGCCTCCCCTGAAAGCTGGATTCCCAAGGATTGTCTGTGTGAATTCCTAGCCCGCTAGGCTGAAATTAAGCGACCTAAAGTCGTGCCGAAGTCAAATCGGTCGTCATGGTACTCGAGCGAAACTGAGTGCTTTAACGCTCGCCGCTCGGCCCCACAGCCGTCCAGAGACTCGGGGGAGGACTACCCGGAAAGCTGGATTCCCACCGATCGTTTGTTTCAAATCTTAGCGCACTAGGTCAAAAGTAAGCGCTAAAACGTCCTGCCAAAGTCACATAGGTTGTCATGTTACAATTTAGTCAATATAGGCCTCCTACTGGAGCGAAACCGAGTGCTTTGACCCTCGCCGTTCGGCCCCACGACCTCCGAGAGGCTTGGAAGAGGCCTCCCCTGAAAGCTGGATTCCCACCGATCGTTTGTTTAAAATCTTAGCCCAGTAGCTGAAAAGTAGGCGCTAAAAAGTCCTGCCAAAATCACATCGGTCGTCATGTTACAATTTAGTCAATAAAGGCCTACTACTGGAGCGAAACCGAGTGCTTTGACGCTCGCCGTTCGGCCTCACGACCTCTGAGAGGCTTGGAAGAGTTCTCCCCTGAAAGCTGGATTCCCAAGGATTGTCTGTGTGAATTCCTAGCCCGCTAGGCTGAAATTAAGCGACCTAAAGTCGTGCCGAAGTCAAATCGGTCGTCATGGTACTCGAGCGAAACTGAGTGCTTTAACGCTCGCCGTTCGGCCCCACATCCGTCCAGATACTCGGGGGAGGACTCCCCTGAAAGCTGGATTCCCAAGGCTTGTCTGTGTAAATTCCTAGCCCGCTAGGCAGAAATTAGGCGACCTAAAGTCGTGCCGAAGTCAAATCGGTCGTCATGGTACTCGAGCGACACAGAGTGCTTTGACGCTCGCCGTTCGGGCCCACGACCTCCGAGAGGCTTGGAAGCGGCCTCCCCTAAAAGCTGGATTCCCACCGATCGTTTTTCTCAAATCTTAGCCCACTAGCTGAAAGGTAGGCGCTAAAAAGTCTTGCCAAAGTCACATAGGTAGTCATGTTACAATTTAGTCAATAAAGGCCTCCTACTGGACCGAAACTGAGTGCTTTAACGCTCGCTGTTCGGCCCCACGACCTCCGAGAAGCTTGGAAGAGGCCTCCCCTGAAAGCTGGATTCCCAAGGATTGTCTGTGTGAATTCCTAGCCCGCTAGGCTGAAATTAAGCGACCTAAAGTCGTGCCGAAGTCAAATCGGTCGTCATGGTACTCGAGCGAAACTGAGTGCTTTAACGCTCGCCGTTCGGCCCCACATCCATCCAGATACTCGGGGGAGGACTCCCCTGAAAGCTGGATTCCCACCGATAATGTGTTTCAAATCTTAGCCCACTAGCTCAAAAGTAAGCGTTAAAAAGTCCTGCCAAATTCACATAGGTCGTCATGTTACAATTTATTCAATAAAGGCCTACTACTGGACCGAAACTGAGTGCTTTAACGCTCGCCGCTCGGCCCCAAAGCCGTCCAGAGACTCGGGGGAGGACTCCCCTGAAAGCTGGATTCCCACCGATCGTTTGTTTCAAATCTTAGCGCACTAGGTCAAAAGTAAGCGCTAAAAAGTCCTGCCAAAATCACATAGGTCGTCATGTTACAATTTAGTCAATAAAGGCCTAAGACTGGAGCGAAACCGAGTGCTTTGACGCTCGCCGTTAGGCCCCACAACCTCTGAGAGGCTTGGAAGTGGCCTCCCCTGAAAGCTGGATTCCCAAGGCTTGTCTGTGTAAATTCCTAGCCCGCTAGGCAGAAATTAGGCGACCTAAAGTCGTGCCGAAGTCAAATCGGTCGTCATGGTACTCGAGCGAAACCGAGTGCTTTGACGCTCGCCGTTTGGGCCCACGACCTCCGAGAGGCTTGGAAGCGGCCTCCCCTAAAAGCTGGATTCCCACCGATCGTTTTTCTCAAATCTTAGCCCACTAGCTCAAAGGTAGGCGCTAAAAAGTCTTGCCAAAGTCACATAGGTAGTCATGTTACAATTTCGTCAATAAAGGCCTCCTACTGGACCGAAACTGAGTGCTTTAACGCTCGCTGTTCGGCCCCACGACCTCCGAGAAGCTTGGAAGAGGCCTCCCCTGAAAGCTGGATTCCCAAGGATTGTCTGTGTGAATTCCTAGCCCGCTAGGCTGAAATTAAGCGACCTAAAGTCGTGCCGAAGTCAAATCGGTCGTCATGGTACTCGTGCGAAACTGAGTGCTTTAACGCTCGCCGCTCGGCCCCACAGCCGTCCAGAGACTCGGGGGAGGACTACCCGGAAAGCTGGATTCCCACCGATCGTTTGTTTCAAATCTTAGCGCACTAGGTCAAAAGTAAGCGCTAAAACGTCCTGCCAAAGTCACATAGGTTGTCATGTTACAATTTAGTCAATATAGGCCTCCTACTGGAGCGAAACCGAGTGCTTTGACCCTCGCCGTTCGGCCCCACGACCTCCGAGAGGCTTGGAAGAGGCCTCCCCTGAAAGCTGGATTCCCACCGATCGTTTGTTTAAAATCTTAGCCCAGTAGCTGAAAAGTAGGCGCTAAAAAGTCCTGCCAAAATCACATCGGTCGTCATGTTACAATTTAGTCAATAAAGGCCTACTACTGGAGCAAAACCGAGTGCTTTGACGCTCGCCGTTCGGCCTCACGACCTCTGAGAGGCTTGGAAGAGTTCTCCCCTGAAAGCTGGATTCCCAAGGATTGTCTGTGTGAATTCCTAGCCCGCTAGGCTGAAATTAAGCGACCTAAAGTCGTGCCGAAGTCAAATCGGTCGTCATGGTACTCGAGCGAAACTGAGTGCTTTAACGCTCGCCGTTCGGCCCCACATCCGTCCAGATACTCGGGGGAGGACTCCCCTGAAAGCTGGATTCCCACCAATAATGTGTTTCAAATCTTAGCCCACTAGCTCAAAAGTAAGCGCTAAAAAGTCCTGCCAAAATACCATAGGTCGTCATGTTACAATTTATTTAATAAAGGCCTACTACTGGACCGAAACTGAGTGCTTTAACGCTCGCCGCTCGGCCCCAAAGCCGTCCAGAGACTCGGGGGAGGACTCCCCTGAAAGCTGGATTCCCATTGATCGTTTGTTTCAAATCTTAGCGCACTAGGTCAAAAGTAAGCGCTAAAAAGTCCTGCCAAAGTCACATAGGTTGTCATGTTACAATTTAGTCAATAAAGGCCTAAGACTGGAGCGAAACCGAGTGCTTTGACGCTCGCCGTTAGGCCCCACAACCTCTGAGAGGCTTGGAAGTGGCCTCCCCTGAAAGCTGGATTCCCAAGGCTTGTCTGTGTGAATTCCTAGCCCGCTAGGCAGAAATTAGGCGACCTAAAGTCGTGCCGAAGTCAAATCGGTCGTCATGGTACTCGAGCGAAACCGAGTGCTTTGACGCTCGCCGTTCGGGCCCACGACCTCCGAGAGGCTTGGAAGCGGCCTCCCCTAAAAGCTGGATTCCCACCGATCGTTTTTCTCAAATCTTAGCCCACTAGCTCAAAAGTAAGCGCTAAAAAGTCCTGCCAAAGTCACATAGGTTGTCATGTTACAATTTAGTCAATAAAGGCCTAAGACTGGAGCGAAACCGAGTGCTTTGACGCTCGCCGTTCGGGCCCACGACCTCCGAGAGGCTTGGAAGAGGCCTCACTTGAAAGCTGGATTCCCAAGGCTTGTTTGTGTAAATTCCTAGCCCGCTAGGTAGAAATTAAGCGACCTAAAGTCGTGCCGAAGTCAAATCGGTCGTCATGGTACTCGAGCGAAACTGAGTGCTTTAACGCTCGCCGCTCGGCCCCACAGCCGTCCAGAGACTCGGGGGAGGACTCCCCTGAAAGCTGGATTCCCACCGATCGTTTGTTTCAAATCTTAGCGCACTAGGTCAAAAGTAAGCGCTAAAAAGTCCTGCCAAAATCACATAGGTCGTCATGTTACAATTTACTCAATAAAGGCCTCCTACTGGACCGAAACTGAGTGCTTTAACGCTCGCCGCTCGGCCCCACAGCCGTCCAGAGACTCGGGTGAGGCTTCCCCTGAAAGCTGGATTCCTACCGATCGTTTGTTTCAAATCTTAGCCCACTAGCTCAAAACTAAGCGCTAAAATGTCCTGCCAAAGTCACATAGGTCGTCATGTTACAATTTAGTCAATAAAGGCCTACTACTGGAGAGAAACCAAGTGCTTTAACGCTCGCCGCTCGGCCCCAAAGCCGTCCAGAGACTCGGGGGAGGACTCCCCTGAAAGCTGGATTCCCACCGATCGTTTGTTTCAAATCTTAGCCCACTAGCTCAAAAGTAAGCGCTAAAAAGTATTGCCAAAGTCACATAGGTCGTCATGTTACAATTTAGTCAATAAAGGCCTACTACTGGAGCGAAACCGAGTGCTTTGACGCTCGCCGATAGGACCCACGACCTCTGAGAGGCTTGGAAGTGGCTTCCCCTGAAATCTGGATTCCCAAGGATTGTCTGTGTGAATTCCTAGCCCGCTAGGCTGAAATTAAGCGACCTAAATTCGTGCCGAAATCAAATCGGTCGTCATGGTACTCGAGCGAAACTGAGTGCTTTAACGCTCGCCGTTCGGCCCCACATCCGTCCAGATAGTCGGGGGAGGACTCCCCTGAAAGCTGGATTCCCACCGATAATGTGTTTCAAATCTTAGCCCACTAGCTCAAAAGTAAGCGCTAAAAAGTCCTGCCAAAATCACATAGGTCGTCATGTTACAATTTATTCAATAAAGGCCTACTACTGGACCGAAACTGAGTGCTTTAACGCTCGCCGCACGGCCCCAAAGCCGTCCAGAGACTCGGGGGAGGACTCCCCTGAAAGCTGGATTCCCAAGGCTTGTCTGTGTAAATTCCTAGCCCGCTAGGCAGAAATTAGGCGACCTAAAGTCGTGCCGAAGTCAAATCGGCCGTCATGGTACTCGAGCGAAACCGAGTGCTTTGACGCTCGCCGTTCGGGCCCACGACCTCCGAGAGGCTTGGAAGCGGCCTCCCCTAAAAGCTGGATTCCCACCGATCGTTTTTCTCAAATCTTAGCCCACTAGCTCAAAGGTAGGCGCTAAAAAGTCTTGCCAAAGTCACATAGGTAGTCATGTTACAATTTAGTCAATAAAGGCCTCCTACTGGACCGAAAGTGAGTGCTTTAACGCTCGCTGTTCGGCCCCACGACGTCCGAGAGGCTTGGAAGAGGCCTCCCCTGAAAGCTGGATTCCCAAGGATTGTCTGTGTGAATTCCTAGCCCGCTAGGCTGAAATTAAGCGACCTAAAGTCGTGCCGAAGTCAAATCGGTCGTCATGGTACTCGAGCGAAACTGAGTGCTTTAACGCTCGCCGCTCGGCCCCACAGCCGTCCAGAGACTCGGGGGAGGACTACCCAGAAAGCTGGATTCCCACCGATCGTTTGTTTCAAATCTTAGCGCACTAGGTCAAAAGTAAGCGCTAAAACGTCCTGCCAAAGTCACATAGGTTGTCATGTTACAATTTAGTCAATATAGGCCTCCTACTGGACCGAAACCAAGTGCTTTGACGATCGCCGTTCGGCCCCACGACCTCAGAGAGGCTTGGAAGAGGCCTCCCCTGAAAGCTGGATTCCCACCGATCGTTTGTTTAAAATCTTAGCCCAGTAGCTGAAAAGTAGGCGCTAAGAAGTCCTGCCAAAATCACATAGGTCGTCATGTTACAATTTAGCCAATAAAGGCCTCCTACTGGACCGAAACTGAGTGCTTTAACGCTCGCCTCGCCGCTCGGCCCCACAGCCGTCCAGAGTCTCGGGGGAGGCCTCCCCTGAAAGCTGGATTCCCACCGATCATTTGTTTCAAATCTTAGCCCACTAGCTCAAACGTAGGTGCTAAAAAGTCTTGCCAAAGTCACATAGGTCGTCATGTTACAATTTAGTCAATAAAGGCCTACTACTGGAGCGAAACCGAGTGCTTTGACGCTCGCCGTTCGGCCTCACGACCTCTGAGAGGCTTGGAAGAGTTCTCCCCTGAAAGCTGGATTCCCAAGGATTGTCTGTGTGAATTCCTAGCCCGCTAGGCTGAAATTAAGCGACCTAAAGTCGTGCCGAAGTCAAATCGGTCGTCATGGTACTCGAGCGAAACTGAGTGCTTTAACGCTCGCCGTTCGGCCCCACATCCGTCCAGATACTCGGGGGAGGACTCCCCTGAAAGCTGGATTCCCACCAATAATGTGTTTCAAATCTTAGCCCACTAGCTCAAAAGTAAGCGCTAAAAAGTCCTGCCAAAATACCATAGGTCGTCATGTTACAATTTATTTAATAAAGGCCTACTACTGGACCGAAACTGAGTGCTTTAACGCTCGCCGCTCGGCCCCAAAGCCGTCCAGAGACTCGGGGGAGGACTCCCCTGAAAGCTGGATTCCCATTGATCGTTTGTTTCAAATCTTAGCGCACTAGGTCAAAAGTAAGCGCTAAAAAGTCCTGCCAAAGTCACATAGGTTGTCATGTTACAATTTAGTCAATAAAGGCCTAAGACTGGAGCGAAACCGAGTGCTTTGACGCTCGCCGTTAGGCCCCACAACCTCTGAGAGGCTTGGAAGTGGCCTCCCCTGAAAGCTGGATTCCCAAGGCTTGTCTGTGTGAATTCCTAGCCCGCTAGGCAGAAATTAGGCGACCTAAAGTCGTGCCGAAGTCAAATCGGTCGTCATGGTACTCGAGCGAAACCGAGTGCTTTGACGCTCGCCGTTCGGGCCCACGACCTCCGAGAGGCTTGGAAGCGGCCTCCCCTAAAAGCTGGATTCCCACCGATCGTTTTTCTCAAATCTTAGCCCACTAGCTCAAAAGTAAGCGCTAAAAAGTCCTGCCAAAGTCACATAGGTTGTCATGTTACAATTTAGTCAATAAAGGCCTAAGACTGGAGCGAAACCGAGTGCTTTGACGCTCGCCGTTCGGGCCCACGACCTCCGAGAGGCTTGGAAGAGGCCTCACTTGAAAGCTGGATTCCCAAGGCTTGTTTGTGTAAATTCCTAGCCCGCTAGGTAGAAATTAAGCGACCTAAAGTCGTGCCGAAGTCAAATCGGTCGTCATGGTACTCGAGCGAAACTGAGTGCTTTAACGCTCGCCGCTCGGCCCCACAGCCGTCCAGAGACTCGGGGGAGGACTCCCCTGAAAGCTGGATTCCCACCGATCGTTTGTTTCAAATCTTAGCGCACTAGGTCAAAAGTAAGCGCTAAAAAGTCCTGCCAAAATCACATAGGTCGTCATGTTACAATTTACTCAATAAAGGCCTCCTACTGGACCGAAACTGAGTGCTTTAACGCTCGCCGCTCGGCCCCACAGCCGTCCAGAGACTCGGGTGAGGCTTCCCCTGAAAGCTGGATTCCTACCGATCGTTTGTTTCAAATCTTAGCCCACTAGCTCAAAACTAAGCGCTAAAATGTCCTGCCAAAGTCACATAGGTCGTCATGTTACAATTTAGTCAATAAAGGCCTACTACTGGAGAGAAACCAAGTGCTTTAACGCTCGCCGCTCGGCCCCAAAGCCGTCCAGAGACTCGGGGGAGGACTCCCCTGAAAGCTGGATTCCCACCGATCGTTTGTTTCAAATCTTAGCCCACTAGCTCAAAAGTAAGCGCTAAAAAGTATTGCCAAAGTCACATAGGTCGTCATGTTACAATTTAGTCAATAAAGGCCTACTACTGGAGCGAAACCGAGTGCTTTGACGCTCGCCGATAGGACCCACGACCTCTGAGAGGCTTGGAAGTGGCTTCCCCTGAAATCTGGATTCCCAAGGATTGTCTGTGTGAATTCCTAGCCCGCTAGGCTGAAATTAAGCGACCTAAATTCGTGCCGAAATCAAATCGGTCGTCATGGTACTCGAGCGAAACTGAGTGCTTTAACGCTCGCCGTTCGGCCCCACATCCGTCCAGATAGTCGGGGGAGGACTCCCCTGAAAGCTGGATTCCCACCGATAATGTGTTTCAAATCTTAGCCCACTAGCTCAAAAGTAAGCGCTAAAAAGTCCTGCCAAAATCACATAGGTCGTCATGTTACAATTTATTCAATAAAGGCCTACTACTGGACCGAAACTGAGTGCTTTAACGCTCGCCGCACGGCCCCAAAGCCGTCCAGAGACTCGGGGGAGGACTCCCCTGAAAGCTGGATTCCCAAGGCTTGTCTGTGTAAATTCCTAGCCCGCTAGGCAGAAATTAGGCGACCTAAAGTCGTGCCGAAGTCAAATCGGCCGTCATGGTACTCGAGCGAAACCGAGTGCTTTGACGCTCGCCGTTCGGGCCCACGACCTCCGAGAGGCTTGGAAGCGGCCTCCCCTAAAAGCTGGATTCCCACCGATCGTTTTTCTCAAATCTTAGCCCACTAGCTCAAAGGTAGGCGCTAAAAAGTCTTGCCAAAGTCACATAGGTAGTCATGTTACAATTTAGTCAATAAAGGCCTCCTACTGGACCGAAAGTGAGTGCTTTAACGCTCGCTGTTCGGCCCCACGACGTCCGAGAGGCTTGGAAGAGGCCTCCCCTGAAAGCTGGATTCCCAAGGATTGTCTGTGTGAATTCCTAGCCCGCTAGGCTGAAATTAAGCGACCTAAAGTCGTGCCGAAGTCAAATCGGTCGTCATGGTACTCGAGCGAAACTGAGTGCTTTAACGCTCGCCGCTCGGCCCCACAGCCGTCCAGAGACTCGGGGGAGGACTACCCAGAAAGCTGGATTCCCACCGATCGTTTGTTTCAAATCTTAGCGCACTAGGTCAAAAGTAAGCGCTAAAACGTCCTGCCAAAGTCACATAGGTTGTCATGTTACAATTTAGTCAATATAGGCCTCCTACTGGACCGAAACCAAGTGCTTTGACGATCGCCGTTCGGCCCCACGACCTCAGAGAGGCTTGGAAGAGGCCTCCCCTGAAAGCTGGATTCCCACCGATCGTTTGTTTAAAATCTTAGCCCAGTAGCTGAAAAGTAGGCGCTAAGAAGTCCTGCCAAAATCACATAGGTCGTCATGTTACAATTTAGCCAATAAAGGCCTCCTACTGGACCGAAACTGAGTGCTTTAACGCTCGCCTCGCCGCTCGGCCCCACAGCCGTCCAGAGTCTCGGGGGAGGCCTCCCCTGAAAGCTGGATTCCCACCGATCATTTGTTTCAAATCTTAGCCCACTAGCTCAAACGTAGGTGCTAAAAAGTCTTGCCAAAGTCACATAGGTCGTCATGTTACAATTTAGTCAATAAAGGCCGACTACTGGAGAGAAACTGAGTGCTTTAACGCTCGCCGTTCGGCCCCACAACCTCCGAGAGGCTTGGAAGAGGCCTCCCCTGAAAGCTGGATTCCCACCGATCGTTTGTTTCAAATCTTCGCCCAGTAACTGAAAAGTAGGCGCGAAAAAGTCCTGCCAAAATCACATCGGTCGTCATGTTACAATTTAGTCAAAAAAGGCCTACTACTGGAGCGAAACCGAGTGCTTTGACGCTCGCCGTTCGGCCTCACGACCTCTGAGAGGCTTGGAAGAGTCCTCCCCTGAAAGCTGGATTCCCAAGGATTGTCTGTGTGAATTCCTAGCCCGCTAGGCTGAAATTAAGCGACCTAAAGTCGTGCCGAAGTCAAATCGGTCGTCATGGTACTCGAGCGAAACTGAGTGCTTTAACGCTCACCGTTCGGCCCCACATCCGTCCAGATACTCGGGGGAGGACTCCCCTGAAAGCTGGATTCCCACCGATAATGTGTTTCAAATCTTAGCCCACTAGCTCAAAAGTAAGCGCTAAAAAGTCCTGCCAAAATCACATAGGTCGTCATGTTACAATTTATTCAATAAAGGCCTACTACTGGACCGAAACTGAGTGCTTTAACGCTCGCCGCTCGGCCCCAAAGCCGTCCAGAGACTCGGGGGAGGACTCCCCTGAAAGCTGGATTCCCACCGATCGTTTGTTTCAAATCTTAGCGCACTAGGTCAAAAGTAAGCGCTAAAAAGTCCTGCCAAAGTCACATAGGTTGTCATGTTACAATTTAGTCAATAAAGGCCTAAGACTGGAGAGAAACCGAGTGCTTTGACGCTCGCCGTTCGGGCCCACGACCTCCGAGAGGCTTGGAAGAGGCCTCCCCTGATAGCTGGATTCCCACCGATCGTTTGTTTCAAATCTTCGCCCAGTAACTGAAAAGTAGGCGCGAAAAAGTCCTGCCAAAATCACATCGGTCGTCATGTTACAATTTAGTCAAAAAAGGCCTACTACTGGAGCGAAACCGAGTGCTTTGACGCTCGCCGTTCGGCCTCACGACCTCTGAGAGGCTTGGAAGAGTTCTCCCCTGAAAGCTGGATTCCCAAGGATTGTCTGTGTGAATTCCTAGCCCGCTAGGCTGAAATTAAGCGACCTAAAGTCGTGCCGAAGTCAAATCGGTCGTCATGGTACTCGAGCGAAACTGAGTGCTTTAACGCTCGCCGTTCGGCCCCTCATCCGTCCAGATACTCGGGGGAGGACTCCCCTGAAAGCTGGATTCCCACCGATAATGTGTTTCAAATCTTAGCCCACTAGCTCAAAAGTAAGCGCTAAAAAGTCCTGCCAAAATCACATAGGTCGTCATGTTACAATTTATTCAATAAAGGCCTACTACTGGACCGAAACTGAGTGCTTTAACGCTCGCCGCTCGGCCCCAAAGCCGTCCAGAGACTCGGGGGAGGACTCCCCTGAAAGCTGGATTCCCACCGATCGTTTGTTTCAAATCTTAGTGCACTAGGTCAAAAGTAAGCGCTAAAAAGTCCTGCCAAAGTCACATAGGTTGTCATGTTACAATTTAGTCAATAAAGGCCTAAGACTGGAGCGAAACCGAGTGCTTTGACGCTCGCCGTTCGGGCCCACGACCTCCGAGAGGCTTGGAAGAGGCCTCCCCTGATAGCTGGATTCCCAAGGCTTGTTTGTGTAAATTCCTAGCCCGCTAGGTAGAAATTAAGCGAACTAAAGTCGTGCCGAAGTCAAATCGGTCGTCCTGGTACTTGAGCGAAACTGAGTGCTTTAACGCTCGCCGCTCAGCCCCACAGCCGTCCAGAGACTCGGGGGAGGACTCCCCTGAAAGCTGGATGCCCACCGATCGTTTGTTTCAAATCTTAGCGCACTAGGTCAAAAGTAAGCGCTAAAAAGTCCTGCCAAAATCACATAGGTCGTCATGTTACAATTTACTCAATAAAGGCCTCCTACTGGACCGAAACTGAGTGCTTTAACGCTCGCCGCTCGGCCCCACAGCCGTCCAGAGACTCGGGTGAGGCTTCCCCTGTAAGCTGGATTCCCACCGATCGTTTGTTTCAAATCTTAGCGCACTAGGTCAAAAGTAAGCGCTAAAAAGTCCTGCCAAAATCACATAGGTCGTCATGTTACAATTTACTCAATAAAGGCCTCCTACTGGACCGAAACTGAGTGCTTTAACGCTCGCCGCTCGGCCCCACAGCCGTCCAGAGACTCGGGTGAGGCTTCCCCTGAAAGCTGGATTCCCACCGATCGTTTGTTTCAAATCTTAGCCCACTAGCTCAAAACTAGGCGCTAAAATGTCCTGCCAAAGTCACATAGGTCGTCATGTTACAATTTAGTCAATAAAGGCCTCCTACTGGAGAGAAACC
This sequence comes from Phycodurus eques, assembly GCF_024500275.1. Lineage (NCBI taxonomy): Eukaryota > Metazoa > Chordata > Actinopteri > Syngnathiformes > Syngnathidae > Phycodurus > Phycodurus eques. The sequence goes on along the minus strand of NW_026904083.1, from coordinate 117,172 downwards.
AAGTGCTTTGACGCTCGCCGTTCGGCCCCACAGCTGTCCAGAGACTCGGGGGAGGCCTCCCCTGAAAGCTGTATTCCCACCGATCGTTTGTTTCAAATCTTAGCCCACTAGCTCAAAAGTAAGCGCTAAAAAGTCTTGCCAAAGTCACATAGGTCGTCATGTTACAATTTAGTCAATAAAGGCCTACTACTGGAGCGAAACCGAGTGCTTTGACGCTCGCCGATAGGCCCCACGACCTCTGACAGGCTTGGAAGTGGCCTCCCCTGAAAGCTGGATTCCCAAGGATTGTGTGTGTGAATTCCTAGCCCGCTAGGCTGAAATTAAGCGACCTAAAGTCGTGCCGAAGTCAAATCGGTCGTCATGGTACTCGAGCGAAACTGAGTGCTTTAACGCTCGCCGCTCGGCCCCACAGCCGTCCAGAGACTCGGGGGAGGACTACCCAGAAAGCTGGATTCCCACCGATCGTGGGTTTCAAATCTTATCGCACGAGGTCAAAAGTAAGCGCTAAAACGTCCTGCCAAAGTCACATAGGTTGTCATGTTACAATTTAGTCAATATAGGCCTCCTACTGGAGCGAAACCGAGTGCATTGACGCTCGCCGTTCCGCCCCACGACCTCCGAGAGGCTTGGAAGAGGCCTCCCCTGAAAGCTGGATTCCCACCGATCGTTTGTTTAAAATCTTAGCCCAGTAGCTGAAAAGTAGGCGCTAAGAAGTCCTGCCAAAATCACATAGGTCGTCATGTTACAATTTAGCCAATAAAGGCCTCCTACTGGACCGAAACTGAGTGCTTTAACGCTCGCCGCTCGGCCCCACAGCCGTCCAGAGACTCGGGGGAGGCCTCCCCTAAAAGCTGGATTCCCACCGATCGTTTGTTTAAAATCTTAGCCCAGTAGCTGAAAAGTAGGCGCTAAGAAGTCCTGCCAAAATCACATCGGTCGTCATGTTACAATTTAGTCAAAAAAGGCCTACTACTGGAGCGAAACCGAGTGCTTTGACGCTCGCCGTTCGGCCTCACGACCTCTGAGAGGCTTGGAAGAGTCCTCCCCTGAAAGCTGGATTCCCAAGGATTGTCTGTGTGAATTCCTAGCCCGCTAGGCTGAAATTAAGCGACCTAAAGTCGTGCCGAAGTCAAATCGGTCGTCATGGTACTCGAGCGAAACTGAGTGCTTTAACGCTCACCGTTCGGCCCCACATCCGTCCAGATACTCGGGGGAGGACTCCCCTGAAAGCTGGATTCCCACCGATAATGTGTTTCAAATCTTAGCCCACTAGCTCAAAAGTAAGCGCTAAAAAGTCCTGCCAAAATCACATAGGTCGTCATGTTACAATTTATTCAATAAAGGCCTACTACTGGACCGAAACTGAGTGCTTTAACGCTCGCCGCTCGGCCCCAAAGCCGTCCAGAGACTCGGGGGAGGACTCCCCTGAAAGCTGGATTCCCACCGATCGTTTGTTTCAAATCTTAGCGCACTAGGTCAAAAGTAAGCGCTAAAAAGTCCTGCCAAAGTCACATAGGTTGTCATGTTACAATTTAGTCAATAAAGGCCTAGGACTGGAGCGAAACCGAGTGCTTTGACGCTCGCCGTTCGGGCCCACGACCTCCGAGAGGCTTGGAAGAGGCCTCCCCTGATAGCTGGATTCCCACCGATCGTTTGTTTCAAATCTTCGCCCAGTAACTGAAAAGTAGGCGCGAAAAAGTCCTGCCAAAATCACATCGGTCGTCATGTTACAATTTAGTCAAAAAAGGCCTACTACTGGAGCGAAACCGAGTGCTTTGACGCTCGCCGTTCGGCCTCACGACCTCTGAGAGGCTTGGAAGAGTTCTCCCCTGAAAGCTGGATTCCCAAGGATTGTCTGTGTGAATTCCTAGCCCGCTAGGCAGAAATTAAGCGACCTAAAGTCGTGCTGAAGTCAAATCGGTCGTCATGGTACTCGAGCGAAACTGAGTGCTTTAACGCTCGCCGTTCGGCCCCTCATCCGTCCAGATACTTGGGGGAGGACTCCCCTAAAAGCTGGATTCCCACCGATAATGTGTTTCAAATCTTAGCCCACTAGCTCAAAAGTAAGCGCTAAAAAGTCCTGCCAAAATCACATAGGTCGTCATGTTACAATTTATTCAATAAAGGCCTACTACTGGACCGAAACTGAGTGCTTTAACGCTCGCCGCTCGGCCCCAAAGCCGTCCAGAGACTCGGGGGAGGACTCCCCTGAAAGCTGGATTCCCACCGATCGTTTGTTTCAAATCTTAGCGCACTAGGTCAAAAGTAAGCGCTAAAAAGTCCTGCCAAAGTCACATAGGTTGTCATGTTACAATTTAGTCAATAAAGGCCTAAGACTGGAGCGAAACCGAGTGCTTTGACGCTCGCCGTTCGGGCCCACGACCTCCGAGAGGCTTGGAAGAGGCCTCCCCTCATAGCTGGATTCCCAAGGCTTGTTTGTGTAAATTCCTAGCCCGCTAGGTAGAAATTAAGCGAACTAAAGTCGTGCCGAAGTCAAATCGGTCGTCATGGTACTTGAGCGAAACTGAGTGCTTTAACGCTCGCCGCTCAGCCCCACAGCCGTCCAGAGACTCGGGGGAGGACTCCCCTGAAAGCTGGATTCCCACCGATCGTTTGTTTCAAATCTTAGCGCACTAGGTCAAAAGTAAGCGCTAAAAAGTCCTGCCAAAATCACATAGGTCGTCATGTTACAATTTACTCAATAAAGGCCTCCTACTGGACCGAAACTGAGTGCTTTAACGCTCGCCGCTCGGCCCCACAGCCGTCCAGAGACTCGGGTGAGGCTTCCCCTGTAAGCTGGATTCCCACCGATCGTTTGTTTCAAATCTTAGCGCACTAGGTCAAAAGTAAGCGCTAAAAAGTCCTGCCAAAATCACATAGGTCGTCATGTTACAATTTACTCAATAAAGGCCTCCTACTGGACCGAAACTGAGTGCTTTAACGCTCGCCGCTCGGCCCCACAGCCGTCCAGAGACTCGGGTGAGGCTTCCCCTGAAAGCTGGATTCCCACCGATCGTTTGTTTCAAATCTTAGCCCACTAGCTCAAAACTAGGTGCTAAAATGTCCTGCCAAAGTCACATAGGTCGTCATGTTACAATTTAGTCAATAAAGGCCTCCTACTGGAGAGAAACCAAGTGCTTTGACGCTCGCCGTTCGGCCCCACAGCTGTCCAGAGACTCGGGGGAGGCCTCCCCTGAAAGCTGTATTCCCACCGATCGTTTGTTTCAAATCTTAGCCCACTAGCTCAAAAGTAAGCGCTAAAAAGTCTTGCCAAAGTCACATAGGTCGTCATGTTACAATTTAGTCAATAAAGGCCTACTACTGGAGCGAAACCGAGTGCTTTGACGCTCGCCGATAGGCCCCACGACCTCTGAGAGGCTTGGAAGTGGCCTCCCCTGAAAGCTGGATTCCCAAGGATTGTCTGTGTGAATTCCTAGCCCGCTAGGCTGAAATTAAGCGACCTAAAGTCGTGCCGAAGTCAAATCGGTCGTCATGGTACTCGAGCGAAACTGAGTGCTTTAACGCTCGCCGCTCGGCCCCACAGCCGTCCAGAGACTCGGGGGAGGACTACCCGGAAAGCTGGATTCCCACCGATCGTTTGTTTCAAATCTTAGCGCACTAAGTCAAAAGTAAGCGCTAAAACGTCCTGCCAAAGTCACATAGGTTGTCATGTTACAATTTAGTCAATATAGACCTCCAACTGGAGCGAAACCGAGTGCATTGACGCTCGCCGTTCGGCCCCACGACCTCCGAGAGGCTTGGAAGAGGCCTCCCCTGAAAGCTGGATTCCCACCGATCGTTTGTTTAAAATCTTAGCCCAGTAGCTGAAAAGTAGGCGCTAAGAAGTCCTGCCAAAATCACATAGGTCGTCATGTTACAATTTAGCCAATAAAGGCCTCCTACTGGACCGAAACTGAGTGCTTTAACGCTCGCCGCTCTGCCCCACAGCCGTCCAGAGACTCGGGGGAGGCCTCCCCTAAAAGCTGGATTCCCACCGATCGTTTGTTTCAAATCTTAGCCCAGTAGCTGAAAAGTAGGCGCAAAAAAGTCTTGCCAAAGTCACATAGGTCGTTATGTTACAATTTAGTCAATAAAGACCTACTACTGGAGCGAAACCAAGTGCATTGACGCTCGCCGTTCGGCCCCACGACCTCTGAGAGGCTTGGAAGAGGCCTCCCCTGAAAGCTGGATTCCCAAGGATTGTCTGTGTGAATTCCTAGCCCGCTAGGCTAAAATTAAGCGACCTAAAGTCGTGCCGAAGTCAAATCGGTCGTCATGGTACTCGAGCAAAACTGAGCGCTTTAACGCTCGCCGCTCGGCCCCACAGCCGTCCAGAGACTAGGGGGAGGACTCCCCTTAAAGCTGGATTCCCACCGATCGTTTGTTTCAAATCTTAGCGCACTAGGTCAAAAGTAAGCGCTAAAAAGTCCTGCCAAAATCACATAGGTTGTCATGTCACAATTTAGTCAATAAAGGCCTCCTACTGGAGCGAAACCGAGTGCTTTGACGCTCGCCGTTCGGCCCCACAGCCGTCCAGAGTCTCGGGGGAGGCCTCCCCTGAAAGCTGGATTCCCACCGATCGTTTGTTTCAAATCTTAGCCCACTAGCTCAAACGTAGGCGCTAAAAAGTCTTGCCAAAGTCACATAGGTCGTCATGTTACAATTTAGTCAATAAAGGTCTACTACTGGAGAGAAACCAAGTGCTTTGACGCTCGCCGTTCGGCCCCACAGCTGTCCAGAGACTCGGGGGAGGCCTCCCCTGAAAGCTGTATTCCCACCGATCGTTTGTTTCAAATCTTAGCCCACTAGCTCAAAAGTAAGCGCTAAAAAGTCTTGCCAAAGTCACATAGGTCGTCATGTTACAATTTAGTCAATAAAGGCCTACTACTGGAGCGAAACCGAGTGCTTTGACGCTCGCCGATAGGCCCCACGACCTCTGAGAGGCTTGGAAGTGGCCTCCCCTGAAAGCTGGATTCCCAAGGATTGTCTGTGTGAATTCCTAGCCCGCTAGGCTGAAATTAAGCGACCTAAAGTCGTGCCGAAGTCAAATCGGTCGTCATGGTACTCGAGCGAAACTGAGTGCTTTAACGCTCGCCGCTCGGCCCCACAGCCGTCCAGAGACTCGGGGGAGGACTACCCAGAAAGCTGGATTCCCACCGATCGTGGGTTTCAAATCTTATCGCACGAGGTCAAAAGTAAGCGCTAAAACGTCCTGCCAAAGTCACATAGGTTGTCATGTTACAATTTAGTCAATATAGGCCTCCTACTGGAGCGAAACCGAGTGCATTGACGCTCGCCGTTGGGCACCACGACCTCCGAGAGGCTTGGAAGAGGCCTCCCCTGAAAGCTGGATTCCCACCGATCGTTTGTTTAAAATCTTAGCCCAGTAGCTGAAAAGTAGGCGCTAAGAAGTCCTGCCAAAATCACATAGGTCGTCATGTTACAATTTAGCCAATAAAGGCCTCCTACTGGACCGAAACTGAGTGCTTTAACGCTCGCCGCTCGGCCCCACAGCCGTCCAGAGACTCGGGGGAGGCCTCCCCTAAAAGCTGGATTCCCACCGATCGTTTGTTTCAAATCTTAGCCCAGTAGCTGAAAAGTAGGCGCAAAAAAGTCTTGCCAAAGTCACATAGGTCGTTATGTTACAATTTAGTCAATAAAGACCTACTACTGGAGCGAAACCGAGTGCTTTGACGCTCGCCGCTCGGCCCCACAGGCGTCCAGAGACTCGGGGGAGGACTCCCCTGAAAGCTGGATTCCCACCGATCGTTTGTTTCAAATCTTAGCGCACTAGGTGAAAAGTAAGCGCTAAAAAGTCCTGCCAAAGTCACATAGGTTGTCATGTTACAATTTAGTCAATAAAGGCCTACTACTGGAGCGAAACCGAGTGCTTTGACGCTCGCCGTTCGGGCCCACGCCCTCCGAGAGGCTTGGAAGAGGCCTCCCCTGAAAGCTGGATTCCCACCGATCGTTTCTTTCAAATCTTAGCCCAGTAGCTGAAAAGTAGGCGCTAAAAAGTCCTGCCAAAATCAAATAGGTCGTCATGTTACAATTTAGTCAATAAAGTCCGCCTACTGGACCGAAACTGAGTGCTTTAACGCTCGCCGCTCGGCCCCACAGCCGCCCAGACACTCGGGGGAGGCCTCCCTTGAAAGCTGGATTCCCAAGGCTTGTTTGTGTAAATTCCTAGCCCGCTAGGTAGAAATTAAGCGAACTAAAGTCGTGCCGAAGTCAAATCGGTCGTCATGGTACTCGAGCGAAACTGAGTGCTTTAACGCTCGCCGCTCGGCCCCACAGCCGTCCAGAGACTCGGGGGAGGACGACCCGGAAAGCTGGATTCCCACCGATCGTTTGTTTCAAATCTTAGCACACTAGGTCAAAAGTAAGCGCTAAAACGTCCTGCCAAAGTCACATAGGTTGTCATGTTACAATTTAGTCAATATAGGCCTCCTACTGGAGCGAAACCGAGTGCTTTGACGCTCGCCGTTCGGCCCCACGACCTCCGAGAGGCTTGGAAGAGGCCTCCCCTGAAAGCTGGATTCCCACCGATCGTTTGTTTCAAATCTTCGCCCAGTAGCTAAAAAGTAGGCGCTAAAAAGTCCTGCCAAAGTCACATAGGTCGTCATGTTACAATTTAGTCAATAAAACCCTACTACTGGAGCGAAACAGAGTGCTTTGACGCTCGCCGTTCGGCCTCACGAGCTCCGAGAGGCTTGGAAGAGGCCTCCCTTGAAAGCTGGATTCCCAAGGCTTGTTTGTGTAAATTCTTAGCCCGCTAGGTAGAAATTAAGTGACCTAAAGTCGTGCCGAAGTCAAATCGGTCGTCATGGTACTCGAGCGAAACTGAGTGCTTTAACGCTCGCCGCTCGGCCCCATAGCCGTCCAGAGACTCGGGGGAGGACTCCCCTGAAAGCTGGATTCCCACCGATCGTTTGTTTCAAATCTTAGCGCACTAGGTGAAAAGTAAGCGCTAAAAAGTCCTGCCAAAGTCACATAGGTTGTCATGTTACAATTTAGTCAATAAAGGCCTACTACTGGAGCGAAACCGAGTGCTTTGACGCTCGCCGTTCGGGCCCACGCCCTCCGAGAGGCTTGGAAGAGGCCTCCCCTGAAAGCTGGATTCCCACCGATCGTTTCTTTCAAATCTTAGCCCAGTAGCTGAAAAGTAGGCGCTAAAATGTCCTGCCAAAATCACATAGGTCGTCATGTTACAATTTAGTCAATAAAGTCCGCCTACTGGACCGAAACTGAGTGCTTTAACGCTCGCCGCTCGGCCCCACAGCCGTCCAGACACTCGGGGGAGGCCTCCCTTGAAAGCTGGATTCCCAAGGCTTGTTTGTGTAAATTCCTAGCCCGCTAGGTAGAAATTAAGCGAACTAAAGTCGTGCCGAAGTAAAATCGGTGGTCATGGTACTCGAGCGAAACTGAGTGCTTTAACGCTCGCCGCTCGGCCCCACAGCCGTCCAAAGACTCGGGGGAGGACGACCCGGAAAGCTGGATTCCCACCGATCGTTTGTTTCAAATCTTCGCCCAGTAGCTGAAAAGTAGGCGCTAAAAAGTCCTGCCAAAGTCACATAGGTCGTCATGTTACAATTTAGTCAATAAAACCCTACTACTGGAGCGAAACAGAGTGCTTTGACGCTCGCCGTTCGGCCTCACGAGCTCCGAGAGGCTTGGAAGAGGCCTCCCTTGAAAGCTGGATTCCCAAGGCTTGTTTGTGTAAATTCTTAGCCCGCTAGGTAGAAATTAAGCGACCTAAAGTCGTGCCGAAGTCAAATCGGTCGTCATGGTACTCGAGCGAAACTGAGTGCTTTAACGCTCGCCGCTCGGCCCCACAGCCGTCCAGAGACTCGGGGGAGGACTCCCCTGAAAGCTGGATTCCCACCGATCGTTTGTTTCAAATCTTAGCGCACTAGGTCAAAAGTAAGCGCTAAAACGTCCTGCCAAAGTCACATAGGTTGTCATGTTACAATTTAGTCAATATAGGCCTCCTACTGGAGCGAAACCGAGTGCTTTGACGCTCGCCGTTCGGCCCCACGACCTCCGAGAGGCTTGGAAGAGGCCTCCCCTGAAAGCTGGATTCCCACCGATCGTTTGTGTCAAATCTTCGCCCAGTAGCTAAAAAGTAGGCGCTAAAAAGTCCTGCCAAAGTCACATAGGTCGTCATGTTACAATTTAGTCAATAAAACCCTACTACTGGAGCGAAACAGAGTGCTTTGACGCTCGCCGTTCGGCCTCACGAGCTCCGAGAGGCTTGGAAGAGGCCTCCCTTGAAAGCTGGATTCCCAAGGCTTGTTTGTGTAAATTCTTAGCCCGCTAGGTAGAAATTAAGCGACCTAAAGTCGTGCCGAAGTCAAATCGGTCGTCATGGTACTCGAGCGAAACTGAGTGCTTTAACGCTCGCCGCTCGGCCCCATAGCCGTCCAGAGACTCGGGGGAGGACTCCACTGAAAGCTGGATTCCCACCGATCGTTTGTTTCAAATCTTAGCGCACTAGGTGAAAAGTAAGCGCTAAAAAGTCCTGCCAAAGTCACATAGGTTGTCATGTTACAATTTTAGTCAATAAAGGCCTACTACTGGAGCGAAACCGAGTGCTTTGACGCTCGCCGTTCGGGCCCACGCCCTCCGAGAGGCTTGGAAGAGGCCTCCCCTGAAAGCTGGATTCCCACCGATCGTTTCTTTCAAATCTTAGCCCAGTAGCTGAAAAGTAGGCGCTAAAAAGTCCTGCCAAAATCACATAGGTCGTCATGTTACAATTTAGTCAATAAAGTCCGCCTACTGGACCGAAACTGAGTGCTTTAACGCTCGCCGCTTGGCCCCACAGCCGTCCAGACACTCGGGGGAGGCCTCCCTTGAAAGCTGGATTCCCAAGGCTTGTTTGTGTAAATTCCTAGCCCGCTAGGTAGAAATTAAGCGAACTAAAGTCGTGCCGAAGTCAAATCGGTCGTCATGGTACTCGAGCGAAACTGAGTGCTTTAACGCTCGCCGCTCGGCCCCACAGCCGTCCAGAGACTCGGGGGAGGACGACCCGGAAAGCTGGATTCCCACCGATCATTTGTTTCAAATCTTCGCCCAGTAGCTGAAAAGTAGGCGCTAAAAAGTCCTGCCAAAGTCACATAGGTCGTCATGTTACAATTTAGTCAATAAAACCCTACTACTGGAGCGAAACAGAGTGCTTTGACGCTCGCCGTTCGGCCTCACGAGCTCCGAGAGGCTTGGAAGAGGCCTCCCTTGAAAGCTGGATTCCCAAGGCTTGTTTGTGTAAATTCTTAGCCCGCTAGGTAGAAATTAAGCGACCTAAAGTCGTGCCGAAGTCAAATCGGTCGTCATGGTACTCGAGCGAAACTGAGTGATTTAACGCTCGCCGCTCGGCCCCACAGCCGTCCAGAGACTCGGGGGAGGACTCCCCTGAAAGCTGGATTCCCACCGATCGTTTGTTTCAAATCTTAGCGCACTAGGTGAAAAGTAAGCGCTAAAAAGTCCTGCCAAAGTCACATAGGTTGTCATGTTACAATTTAGTCAATAAAGGCCTACTACTGGAGCGAAACCGAGTGCTTTGACGCTCGCCGTTCGGGCCCACGCCCTCCGAGAGGCTTGGAAGAGGCCTCCCCTGAAAGCTGGATTCCCACCGATCGTTTCTTTCAAATCTTAGCGCACTAGGTGAAAAGTAAGCGCTAAAAAGTCCTGCCAAAGTCACATAGGTTGTCATGTTACAATTTAGTCAATAAAGGCCTACTACTGGAGCGAAACCGAGTGCTTTGACGCTCGCCGTTCAGGCCCACGCCCTCCGAGAGGCTTGGAAGAGGCCTCCCCTGAAAGCTGGATTCCCACCGATCGTTTCTTTCAAATCTTAGCCCAGTAGCTGAAAAGTAGGCGCTAAAAAGTCCTGCCAAAATCACATAGGTCGTCATTTTACAATTTAGTCAATAAAGTCCGCCTACTGGACCGAAACTGAGTGCTTTAACGCTCGCCGCTCGGCCCCACAGCCGTCCAGACACTCGGGGGAGGCCTCCCTTGAAAGCTGGATTCCCAAGGCTTGTTTGTGTAAATTCCTAGCCCGCTAGGTAGAAATTAAGCGAACTAAAGTCGTGCCGAAGTCAAATCGGTCGTCATGGTACTCGAGCGAAACTGAGTGCTTTAACGCTCGCCGCTCGGCCCCACAGCCGTCCAGAGACTCGGGGGAGGACGACCCGGAAAGCTGGATTCCCACCGATCGTTTGTTTCAAATCTTCGCCCAGTAGCTGAAAAGTAGGCGCTAAAAAGTCCTGCCAAAGTCACATAGGTCGTCATGTTACAATTTAGTCAATAAAACCCTACTACTGGAGCGAAACAGAGTGCTTTGACGCTCGCCGTTCGGCCTCACGAGCTCCGAGAGGCTTGGAAGAGGCCTCCCTTGAAAGCTGGATTCCCAAGGCTTGTTTGTGTAAATTCTTAGCCCGCTAGGTAGAAATTAAGCGACCTAAAGTCGTGCCGAAGTCAAATCGGTCGTCATGGTACTCGAGCGAAACTGAGTGCTTTAACGGTCGCCGCTCGGCCCCATAGCCGTCCAGAGACTCGGGGGAGGACTCCCCTGAAAGCTGGATTCCCACCGATCGTTTGTTTCAAATCTTAGCGCACTAGGTGAAAAGTAAGCGCTAAAAAGTCCTGCCAAAGTCACATCGGTTGTCATGTTACAATTTAGTCAATAAAGGCCTACTACTGGAGCGAAACCGAGTGCTTTAACGCTCGCCGTTCGGGCCCACGCCCTCCGAGAGGCTTGGAAGAGGCCTCCCCTGAAAGCTGGATTCCCACCGATCGTTTCTTTCAAATCTTAGCCCAGTAGCTGAAAAGTAGGCGCTAAAAAGTCCTGCCAAAATCACATAGGTCGTCATGTTACAATTTAGTCAATAAAGTCCGCCTACTGGACCGAAACTGAGTGCTTTAACGCTCGCCGCTCGGCCCCACAGCCGTCCAGACACTCGGGGGAGGCCTCCCTTGAAAGCTGGATTCCCAAGGCTTGTTTGTGTAAATTCCTAGCCCGCTAGGTAGAAATTAAGCGAACTAAAGTCGTGCCGAAGTCAAATCGGTCGTCATGGTACTCGAGCGAAACTGAGTGCTTTAACGCTCGCCGCTCGGCCCCACAGCCGTCCAGAGACTCGGGGGAGGACGACCCGGAAAGCTGGATTCCCACCGATCGTTTGTTTCAAATCTTCGCCCAGTAACTGAAAAGTAGGCGCTAAAAAGTCCTGCCAAAGTCACATAGGTCGTCATGTTACAATTTAGTCAATAAAACCCTACTACTGGAGCGAAACAGAGTGCTTTGACGCTCGCCGTTCGGCCTCACGAGCTCCGAGAGGCTTGGAAGAGGCCTCCCTTGAAAGCTGGATTCCCAAGGCTTGTTTGTGTAAATTCTTAGCCCGCTAGGTAGAAATTAAGCGACCTAAAGTCGTGCCGAAGTCAAATCGGTCGTCATGGTACTCGAGCGAAACTGAGTGCTTTAACGCTCGCCCCCACAGCCGTCCAGAAACTCGGGGGAGGACTCCCCTGAAAGCTGGATTCCCACCGATAATGTGTTTCAAATCTTAGCCCACTAGCTCAAAAGTAAGCGCTAAAAAGTCCTGCCAAAATCACATAGGTCGTCATGTTACAATTTATTCAATAAAGGCCTACTACTGGACCGAAACTGAGTGCTTTAACGCTCGCCGCTCGGCCCCAAAGCCGTCCAGAGACTCGGGGGAGGACTCCCCTGAAAGCTGGATTCCCACCGATCGTTTGTTTCAAATCTTAGCGCACTAGGTCAAAAGTAAGCGCTAAAACGTCCTGCCAAAGTCACATAGGTTGTCATGTTACAATTTAGTCAATATAGGCCTCCTACTGGAGCGAAACAGAGTGCATTGACGCTCGCCGTTCGGCCACACAACCTCCGAGAGGCTTGGAAGAGGCCTCCCCTGAAAGCTGGATTCCCACCGATCGTTTGTTTAAAATCTTAGCCCAGTAGCTGAAAAGTAGGCGCTAAGAAGTCCTGCCAAAATCACATAGGTCGTCATGTTACAATTTAGCCAATAAAGGCCTCCTACTGGACCGAAACTGAGTGCTTTAACGCTCGCCGCTCGGCCCCACAGCCGTCCAGAGACTCGTGGGAGGCCTCCCCTAAAAGCTGGATTCCCACCGATCGTTTGTTTCAAATCTTAGCCCACTAGCTCAAACGTAGGCTGCTAAAAAGTCTTGCCAAAGCCACATAGGTTGTCATGTCACAATTTAGTCAATAAAGGCCGACTACTGGAGAGAAACTGAGTGCTTTGACGCTCGCCGCTCGGCCCCACAGCCGTCCAGAGACTCGGGGGAGGCCTCCCCTGAAAGCTGGATTCCCACCGATTGTTTGTTTCAAATCTTAGCGCACTAGCTCAAAAGTAAGCGCTAAAATGTCCTGCCAAAGTCCCATAGGTTGTCATGTTACAATTTAGTCAATAAAGGCCTACTACTGGAGCGAAACAGAGTGCTTTGACGCTTGCCGTTCGGCCCCACGACCTCCGAGAGGCTCGGAAGAGGCCTCCCCTGAAAGCTGGATTCCCACCGATCGTTTGTTTCAAATCTTAGCCCAGTAGCTGAAAAGTAGGCGCCAAAACGTCCTGCCAAAGTCACATAGGTCGTCATGTTACAATTTAGTCAATAAAGGCCTACTACTGGAGCGAAACCGAGTGCTTTGACGCTCGCCGTTCGGGCCCACGACCTCCAAGAGGCTTGGAAGAGGCCTCCCCTGAAAGCTTGATTCCCACCGATCGTTTGTTTCAAATCTTAGCCCAGTAGCTGAAAAGTAGGCGCTAAAAAGTCCTGCAAAAATCACATAGGTCGTCATGTTACAATTTAGTCAATAAAGGCCTCCTACTGGACCGAAACTGAGTGCTTTAACGCTCGCCGCTCGGCCCCACAGCCGTCCAGAGACTCGGGGGAGGCCTCCCCTGAAAGATGGATTCCCACCGATCGTTTGTGTCAAATCTTAGCCCACTAGCTCAAAAGTAGGCGCTAAAAAGTATTGCCAAAGTCACATAGGTCGTCATGTTACAATTTAGTCAATAAAGGGCTACTACTGGACCGAAACCGAGTGCTTTGACGCTCGCCGTTAGGCCCCACTACCTCTGAGAGGCTTGGAAGTGGCCTCCCCTGAAAGCTGGTTTCCCAAGGATTGTCTGTGTGAATTCCTAGCCCGCTAGGCTGAAATTAAGCGACCTAAAGTCGTGCCAAAGTCGCATAGGTCGTCATGTTACAATTTAGTCAATAAAGGCCTACTACTGGAGCGAAACCGAGTGCTTTGACGCTCGCCGTTCGGGCCCACGACCTCCAAGAGGCTTGGAAGAGGCCTCCCCTGAAAGCTGAATTCCCACCGATCGTTTCTTTCAAATCTTAGCCCAGTAGCTGAAAAGTAGGCGCTAAAAAGTCCTGCCAAAATCATATAGGTCGTCATGTTACAATTTAGTCAATAAAGGCCTACTACTGGAGAGAAACCGAGTACTTTGACGCTCGCCGTTCGGCCCCACAGCAGTCCAGAGACTCGGGGGAGGCCTCCCCTGAAAGCTGGAATCCCACCGATCGTTTATTTCAAATCTTAGCCCAGTAGCTGAAAAGTGGGCGCAAAAAAGTCCTGCCAAAATCACATAGGTCGTCATGTTACAATTTAGTCAAAAAAGGCCTCCTACTGGACCGAAACTGAGTGCTGTAACGCTCGCCGCTCGGCCCCACAGCCGTCCAGAGACTCGGGGGAGGCCTCCCCTGAAAGCTGGATTCCCACCGATCGTTTGTTTCAAATCTTAGCCCAGTAGCTGAAAAGTAGGCGCAAAAAAACCCTGCCAAAGTCACATAGGTCGTCATGTTACAATTTAGTCAATAAAGGCCTACTACTGGAGCGAAACCGATTGCTTTGACGCTCGCCGTTAGGCCCCACGACCTCTGAGAGGCTTAAAAGAGGCCTCCCCTGAAAGCTGGATTCCCAAGGACTGTCTGTGTGAATTCCTAGCCCGCTAGACTGAAATTAAGCGACCTAAAGTCGTGCCGAAGTCAAATCGGTCGTCATGGTACTCGAGCGAAACTGAGTGCTTTAACGCTCGCCGCTCGGCCCCACAGCCGTCCAGAGACTCGGGGGAGGACTCCCCTGAAAGCTGGATTCCCACCGATCGTTTGTTTCAAATCTTAGCCCACTAACTCAAAAGTAGGTGCTAAAATATATGGGCTAAGATTTGAAACAAACGTGACAACATAGGTTGTCATGTCATGTTACAATTTAGTCAATAAAGGCCTACTACTGGAGCGAAACCGAGTGCTTTAACGCTCGCCCTTCGGCCCCACGACCTCCGAGAGGCTTGGAAGAGGCCTCCCCTGAAAGCTGGATTCCCACCGATCGTTTGTTTCAAATCTTAGCCCAGTAGCTGAAAAGTAGGCGCTAAAAACTCCTGCCAAAATCACATATGTCGTCATGTTACAATTTAGTCAATAAAGGCCTCCTACTGGACCGAAACTGAGTGCTTTAACGCTCGCCGCTCGGCCCCACGACCTCCGAGAGGCTTGGAAGAGGCCTCCCCTGAAAGCTGGATTCCAAACCGATCGTTTGTTTCAAATCTTAGCCCAGTAGCTGAAAAGTAGGCGCTAAAAAGTCCTGCCAAAATCACATAGGTCGTCATGTTACAATTTACTCAATAAAGGCCTAGTACTGGAGAGAAACCGAGTGCTTTGACGCTCGCCGTTCGGCCCCACAGTCGTCCGGAGACTCGGGGGAGGCCTCCCCTGAAAGCTGGATTCCCACCGATCGTTTGTTTCAAATCTTAGCCCACTAGCTCAAAAGTAAGCGCTAAAACGTCCTGCCAAAATCACATAGGTCGTCATGTTACAATTTAGTCAATAAAGGCCGAAATTTGAAAAACAAACAAACTTTTATGTCACTTCTGAATTCAAAAGTAGCTATCTATCAATTTTTTGTGTATTTGTAATAACATGAGGCAGTCATACATTTATGTAGGTTCAGAGTCACAATGTATCATATAAATACATGCAAATGAATACACTGCATGTGGGAGTTATGTCTTTTAATTGCACATTGTGCAAAAAAAAAATTGCAAAATCTTAGTTAATACTTGATTGGAGTCAAAGAAATCATTTCTTAGTTCAGATGCAAGACAACTAATTGTGTTCTTGAACGCATCATATTTATACCCTTAAAAAAAATGTGAGTGCAGCATTTCTGCACACAACTCTACCTTGAAACACTGACTCTCAAAGTGTGGTATCAGTACCACTTGTGGTATGCTGGCTTCCTCTAGTGGTACCCAAACAGATCACTGAATTCATTGTTCACATTGTGCATAAATGTTACATGGGCTTCAACTTTTCTTTTTCTTCATCCAGTACAGTACATAAGTACAGTTCGGTTGTATTTCCCTTTTAGGTACAATATTTTTGCCTTTAACCATTCAGAAATATTTGCTTTTAAACATTAATTTAGGTGAAACTTTTATTTAACTTGTACGTGCAATACATTTTAATGAAATTACTTAAGTCATTTTTTCCCTCTATTTTAAAGCACAGTGTTAATGTTCAAACTCTGCATGTTACTGTGGCTAATGGAAAAAAAAAATCAAATGTTTGGATGCCTCCGTGTTTTAATGTTGGTGATTATGGTGGAGCTTGGAGAGTTAAGTGTTTGTTTGTTTTTTGAGGTACAACTTTGTGAAAAAATTTGAGAATCACTGCCTTAAAAAGTTAAACCGCAACAAGATTTAAGTTGTAAACAACTGGAATATGTCTTTTCTCCTGCTCCAGGCTCAGCTTGAACACAAATGAGGTACTTGAACGCATCATACAATTGCAATGTTACTTTCAACTGTAGCTTCATTATTAAAACTCGGGATTGCTGCACACAACTATGCTCTAGAAATGTATAAAGCGCAGCAGGATTCCTGCAGTAAACGACACAAAAGATGCAATTTTTTTCAGTATAAAGGAATATACATGGAATTTCTGCCTTAAAATATGAAAATAGAGCATGTTTTCTGTAGAAAATTGTTATATATACAGTTTTAAGAAGCTGAATTCTTATGGGGAAACTTGATAAATGGGAAAAACTAGTCTTTTAATGCATCTAAATAATGCAGTGAGATTCCACAAATCTTCCCGAAAAAAAGTTATTTTTCACCTAATTGAGGTGCATCTTGAATCTAATTGGTTACTTAAACATATCATTCCAAGATACAACTATAAAGTCAGGATTTATGCCTTAGAATCTGCAAATACAGCATGATTTCTGTCGGAAATAGTTCCATACGCAGCTTTTAAGAAGCTGAGAAACTTGATAAATGGGGAAAAACTAGTATTACGGTCCATATAAATCAATTCCATATATTACAAATCTTACTTGAACGTATCATTCCACCAAACAACTATAAACTCATGATTTCTGGCTTAAAATGTTGAATCCATACAAATGACAAAACAAACGAACAAACACAAAACAACAACTAATTGGGTACCTGAACGCCACACGAAACCCTCGGCGCTGTCAAACACTTCAAAATCGCACTTTCGACTCCTCCGTCTCCACCACCAAGCCGCACAATGCAGCTCGCCGCGATCTCAGCACGCAGCGGACACGCACATGGAGGCGGGCGGGCGGGCGCTTCTCTGCAGGGACCCCCGGCGTCAAGCGGCAGCCGCGCGGTCGAGGCTGAGCGGCACTCTGCAATTTGCTCGCGCGAGGAAGAGGAGGAAGACGAGAGTGAGGAAGGAGGGGGCAGATGTGGAGGAGTGTGCAAGGAGGAGGAGGGAAGTTGTTTCCTGCAAGGACCGCCCCCCAAAACCGGAGAAGATTTCCTCTTGACTTTTGCACTCCAACAAAGTTCACGTGCACCTTTTTTGTTTTTGTAAGGGGGAGAGGCTAAAACGTCATCATTTACTCAACTGCAGATGGGAGAGGGAGGAAGAGTATTGCCTTGTGTGGCAAGTAAAAGTGGAGTTTGAAGCAAAATAAGACTGATGATGATAGACTCTGCACTATTAATTAATCTGAGAAACTCTTCCATAGGTGCTGCTGCTTTGGTTTGCGACATCTGCGATCTGAAAAATAGTGTTACGGTGGTCGTGGGGTGTCTATTGGAGGGAAGCGTGAGCCAAGTCAACAATTTCATGAATCCAAGAGACTGTTTACACGGCAAGGTAGATGCTGCTGTTTCGGTTCGCAACAGAGTTCTCCTGGAGGCTGAATCACCGTCATGTGAGTCAATTTGAGGGAGGCATTAATTTGCCCAACTGGTGGACTTAATTCATCTGAGAGGCTCTTGACGTGGTAGACGGGAGGTGCTCCTGTTTTGGTTAACAACAGAGTTCAACTGAACTCAGAAGTCAACTCTTAAATGTCCATTTTTTTGAACAATAGCGTCTTTCAAAAAACGATCATGTCAGCTTTAAGGAAACGTGACCTAACATCTGCTCCTCCGTCAAGGACATGAGACAATATAAACCTATTAAAACGACAAACTAAATCCAGTAAATTGTATTTTTGCTGTGAGATAAAAACACCAAGAAATTTGAGTATTTTAGTATGTTCTATTATCAATTATTTTTGATAGAAGGCCAACCAGACTGAAATATGAAAAGATAAGATACATCCCGTGTGTTCTTGTCTTACTTTAATGGTTTTATAAGATGAATAAAGTGCACTTTGCAGGTCATCACATGCACTCCCCACGAGTTCGAAATTAAGAACCCTAAAAGTCGCGCCAAATTCCCAGAGGTCCTCATGTTACAATTTAGTCAAAAAAGGCCTCCTACTGGACCGAAACTGAGTGCTTTAACGCTCGCCGTTCGGCCCCACGACCTCCGAGAGACTTGGAAGAGACCTCATTGAAAGCTGGATTCCGAAGGATTGTCTGTGTGAATTCCTAGCCCGCTAGGCTGAAATTAAGCGACCTAAAGTCGTGCCGAAGTCAAATCGGTCGTCATGGTACTCGAGCGAAACTGAGTGCTTTAACGCTCGCCGCTCGGCCCCACAGTCGTCCAGAGACTCGGGGGAGAACTCCCCTGAAAGCTGGATTCCCACCGATAATTTTTTTCAAATCTTAGCCCAGTAGCTGAAAAGTAGGCGCTAAAACGTCCTGCCAAAATCACATATATCGTCATGTTACAATTTAGTCAATAAAGGCCTCCTACTGGACCGAAACTGAGTGCTTTAACGCTCGCCACTCGGCCCCACGACCTCCGAGAGGCTGGGAAGAGGCCTCCCCTGAAAGCTGGATTCCCACCGATCGTTTGTTTCAAATCTTAGCCCAGTAGCTGAAAAGTAGGCGCTAAAAAGTCCTGCCAAAATCACATAGGTCGTCATGTTACAATTTACTCAATAAAGGCCTAGTACTGGAGAGAAACCGAGTGCTTTGACGCTCGCCGTTCGGCCCCACAGTCGTCCGGAGACTCGGGGGAGGCCTCCCCTGAAAGCTGGATTCCCACCGATCGTTTGTTTCAAATCTTAGCCCACTAGCTCAAAAGTAAGCGCTAAAAAGTCCTGCCAAAATCACAGGTCGTCATGTTACAATTTAGTCAATAAAGGCCTACTACTGGACGGAAACTGAGTGCTTTAACGCTCGCCGCTCTGCCCCACAGCCGTCCAGAGACTCGGGGGAGGACTCCCCTGAAAGCTGGATTCCCACCGATAATTTGTTTCAAATCTTAGCTCACTAGCTCAAAAGTAAGCGCTAAAACGTCCTGCCAAATTCACATAGGTCGTCATGTTACAATTTATTCAATAAAGGCCTACTACTGGACCGAAACCGAGTCCTTTGACGCTCGCCGTTCGGCCCCACGACCTCCGAGAGGCTTGGAAGAGGCTTCCCCAGAAAGCTGGATTCCCACCGATCGTTTATTTCAAATCTTAGCCCAGTAGCTGAAAAGTAGGCGCTAAAAAGTCCTGCCAAAATCACATAGGTCGTCATGTTACAATTTACTCAATAAAGGCCAACTACTGGAGAGAAACCGAGTGCTTTGACGCTCGCTGTTCGGCCCCACAGCTGTCCAGAGACTCGGGGGAGGCCTCCCCTGAAAGCTGGATTCCCACCGATCGTTTGTTTCAAATCTTAGCGCACTAGCTCAAAAGTAAGCGCTAAAATATATGGGCTAAGATTTGAAACAAACGTGACAACATAGGTTGTCATGTCATGTTACAATTTAGTCAATAAAGGCCTACTACTGGAGTGAAACCGAGTGCTTTGACGCTCGCCGTTCGGCCCCACGACCTCAGAGAGGCTCGGAAAGAGGCCTCCCCTGAAAGCTGGATTCCCACCGATCGTTTGTTTCAAATCTTAGCCCAGTAGCTGAAAAGTAGGCGCTAAAAAGTCCTGCCAAAATCACATAGGTCGTCATGTTACAATTTAGTCAAAAAAGGCCTCCTACTGGACCGAAACTGAGTGCTGTAACGCTCGCCGCTCGGCCCCACAGCCGTCCAGAGACTCGGGGGAGGCCTCCCCTGAAAGCTGGATTCCCACCGATCGTTTGTTTCAAATCTTAGCCCAGTAGCTGAAAAGTAGGTGCTAAAAAGTCCTGCCAAAATCACATAGGTCGTCATGTTACAATTTACTCAATAAAGGCCTAGTACTGGAGAGAAACCGAGTGCTTTGACGCTCGCCGTTCGGCCCCACAGTCGTCCGGAGACTCGGGGGAGGCCTCCCCTGAAAGCTGGATTCCCACCGATCGTTTGTTTCAAATCTTAGCCCACTAGCTCAAAAGTAAGCGCTAAAAAGTCCTGCCAAAATCACATAGGTCGTCATGTTACAATTTAGTCAATAAAGGCCTACTACTGGACGGAAACTGAGTGCTTTAACGCTCGCCGCTCTGCCCCACAGCCGTCCAGAGACTCGGGGGAGGACTCCCCTGAAAGCTGGATTCCCACCGATAATTTGTTTCAAATCTTAGCTCACTAGCTCAAAAGTAAGCGCTAAAACGTCCTGCCAAATTCACATAGGTCGTCATGTTACAATTTATTCAATAAAGGCCTACTACTGGACCGAAACCGAGTCCTTTGACGCTCGCCGTTCGGCCCCACGACCTCCGAGAGGCTTGGAAGAGGCTTCCCCAGAAAGCTGGATTCCCACCGATCGTTTATTTCAAATCTTAGCCCAGTAGCTGAAAAGTAGGCGCTAAAAAGTCCTGCCAAAATCACATAGGTCGTCATGTTACAATTTACTCAATAAAGGCCAACTACTGGAGAGAAACCGAGTGCTTTGACGCTCGCTGTTCGGCCCCACAGCTGTCCAGAGACTCGGGGGAGGCCTCCCCTGAATGCTGGATTCCCACCGATCGTTTGTTTCAAATCTTAGCGCACTAGCTCAAAAGTAAGCGCTAAAATATATGGGCTAAGATTTGAAACAAACGTGACAACATAGGTTGTCATGTCATGTTACAATTTAGTCAATAAAGGCCTACTACTGGAGTGAAACCGAGTGCTTTGACGCTCGCCGTTCGGCCCCACGACCTCAGAGAGGCTCGGAAAGAGGCCTCCCCTGAAAGCTGGATTCCCACCGATCGTTTGTTTCAAATCTTAGCCCAGTAGCTGAAAAGTAGGCGCTAAAAAGTCCTGCCAAAATCACATAGGTCGTCATGTTACAATTTAGTCAAAAAAGGCCTCCTACTGGACCGAAACTGAGTGCTGTAACGCTCGCCGCTCGGCCCCACAGCCGTCCAGAGACTCGGGGGAGGCCTCCCCTGAAAGCTGGATTCCCACCGATCGTTTGTTTCAAATCTTAGCCCAGTAGCTGAAAAGTAGGCGCAAAAAATCCCTGCCAAAGTCACATAGGTCGTCATGTTACAATTTAGTCAATAAAGGCCTACTACTGGAGCGAAACCGATTGCTTTGACGCTCGCCGTTAGGCCCCACGACCTCTGAGAGGCTTAAAAGTGGCCTCCCCTGAAAGCTGGATTCCCAAGGATTGTCTGTGTGAATTCCTAGCCCGCTAGACTGAAATTAAGCGACCTAAAGTCGTGCCGAAGTCAAATCGGTCGTCATGGTACTCGAGCGAAACCGAGTGCTTTAACGCTTGCCGCTCGGCCCCACAGCCGTCCAGAGACTCGGGGGAGGACTCCCCTGAAAGCTGGATTCCCACCGATCGTTTGTTTCAAATCTTAGCGCACTAGGTCAAAAGTAAGCGCTAAAAAGTCCTGCCAAAGTCACATAGGTTGTCATGTTACAATTTAGTCAATAAAGGCCTACTCCTGGAGCGAAACCGAGTGCTTTGACGCTCGCCGTTCGGGCCCACGAAACTCCGAGAGGCTTGGCAGAGGCCTCCCCTGAAAGCTGGATTCCCACCGATCGTTTGTTTCAAATCTTCGCCCAGTAGCTGAAAAGTAGGCGCTAAAAAGTCCTGCCAAAATCACATAGGTCGTCATGTTACAATTTAGTCAATAAAGGCCTCCTACTGGACCGAAACTGAGTGCTTTAACGCTCGCCGCTCGGCCCCACAGCCGTCCAGAGACTTGGGGGAGGACTCCCCTGAAAGCTGGATTCCAACCGATCGTTTGTTTCAAATCTTAGCCCACTAGCTCAAAACTAGGCGCTAAAATGTCCTGCCAAAGTCACATAGGTCGTCATGTTACAATTTAGTCAATAAAGGCCTACTACTGGAGAGAAACCGAGTGCTTTGACGCTCGCAGATAGGCCCCACGACCTCTGAGAGGCTTGGAAGTGGCCTCCCCTGAAAGCTGGATTCCCAAGGATTGTCTGTGTGAATTCCTAGCCCGCTAGGCTGAAATTAAGCGACCTAAAGTCGTGCCGAAGTCAAATCGGTCGTCATGGTACTCGAACGAAACTGAGTGCTTTAACGCTCGCCGCTCGGCCCCACAGCCGTCCAGAGACTCGGGGGAGGATTCCCCTGAAAGCTGGATTCCCACCGATCGTTTGTTTCAAATCTTAGCACACTAGGTCAAAAGTAAGCACTAAAACGTCCTGCCAAAGTCACATAGGTTGTCATGTTACAATTTAGTCAATAAAGGCCTCCTACTGGAGCGAAACCGAGTGCTTTGACGCTTGCCGTTCGGCCCCACGACCTCCGAGAGGCTTGGAAGAGGCCTCCCCTGAAAGCTGGATTCCCACCGATTGTTTCTTTCAAATCTTAGCCTAGTAGCTGAAAAGTAGGCGCTAAAAAGTCCTGCCAAAATCACATAGGTCGTCATGTTACAATTTAGTCAATAAAGTCCTCCTACTGGACCGAAACTGAGTGCTTTAACGCTTGCCGCTCGGCCCCACAGCCGTCCAGACACTCGGGGGAGGCCTCCCCTGAAAGCTGGATTCCCACCGATCGTTTGTTTCAAATTGTAGCCCACTAGCTCAAAAGTAGGTGCTAAAAAGTCTTACCAAAGTCACATAGGTCGTCATGTTACAATTTAGTCAATAAAGGCCTCCTACTGGACCGGAACTGAGTGCTTTAATGCTCGCCGTTCGGCCCCACAACCTCCGAGAGGCTTGGAAGAGGTCTCCCCTGAAAGCTGGATTCCCACCGATCGTTTGTTTCAAATCTTAGCCCAGTAGCTGAAAAGTAGGCGCTAAAAATTCCTGCAAAAATCACATAGGTCGTCATGTTACAATTTAGTCAATAAAGGCCTTCTACTGGAGCGAAACCGAGTGCTTTGACGCTCGCTGTTCGGCCCCACGACCTCTGAGAGGCTTGGAAGTAGCCTCCCCTGAAAACTGGATTCCCAAGGATTTTCTGTGTGAATTCCTAGCCCGCTAGGCTGAAATTAAGCGACCTAAAGTCGTGCCGAAGTCAAATCGGTCGTCATGATAACGAGCGAAACTGAGTGCTTTAAAGCTCGCCGCTCGGTCCCACAGCCGTCCAGAGACTCGGGGGAGGACTCCCCTGAAAGCTGTATTCCCACCGATCGTTAGTTTCAAATCTTAGCGCACGAGGTGAAAAGTAAACGCTAAAAAGTCCTGCCAAAGTCACATAGGTTGTCATGTTAAAATTTAGTCAATAAAGGCCTACTACTGGAGCGAAACCGAGTGCTTTGATGCTCGCCATTCGGGCCCACAACCTCCAAGAGGCTTGGAAGAGGCCTCACTTGAAAGCTGGATTCCCAAGGCTTGTTTGTGTAAATTCCTAGCCCGCTAGGTAGAAATTAAGCGACCTAAAGTCGTGCCGAAGTCAAATCGGTCGTCATGTTACTCGAGCGAAACTGAGTGCTTTAACGCTCGCCGCTCGGCCCCACAGCCGTCCAGAGACTCGGGTGAGGCTTCCCCTGAAAGCTGGATTCCCACCGATCGTTTGTTTCAAATCTTAGCCCACTAGCTCAAAACTAGGCGCTAAAATGTCCTGCCAAAGTCACATAGGTCGTCATGTTACAATTTAGCCAATAAAGGCCTCCTACTGGACCGAAACTGAGTGCTTTAACGCTCGCTGCTCGGTCCCACAGCCGTCCAGAGACTCGGGGGAGGACACCCCTGAAAGCTGGATTCCCACCGATCGTTTGTTTCAAATCTTAGCGCACTAGGTGAAAAGTAAGCGCTAAAAAGTCCTGCCAAAGTCAGATAGGTTGTCATGTTACAATTTAGTCAATAAAGGCCTACTACTGGAGCGAAACAGAGTGCTTTGACGCTCGCCGTTCGGGCCCACGACCTCCGAGAGGCTTGGAAGAGGCCTCCCCTGAAAGCTGGATTCCCACCGATCGTTTCTTTCAAATCTTAGCCTAGTAGCTGAAAAGTAGGCGCAAAAAAGTCTTACCAAAGTCACATAGGTCGTCATGTTACAATTTAGTCAATAAAGGCCTACTACTGTAGAGAAACCGAATGCTATGACGCTCGCCGTTCGGCCCCACGACCTCCGAGAGGCTTGGAAGAGGCCTCCCCTGAAAGCTGGATTCCCAAGGATTGTCTGTGTGAATTCCTAGCCCGCTAGGCTGAAATTAAGCGACCTAAAGTCGTGCCGAAGTCAAATCGGTCGTCATGGTACTCGAGCGAAACTGAGTGCTTTAACGCTCGCCGCTTGGCCCCACAGCCGTTCAGAAACTCAGGGGAGGACTCCCCTGAAAGCTGGATTCCCACCGATAATGTGTTTCAAATCTTAGCCCACTAACTCAAAAGTAAGCGATAAAATGTCCTGCCAAAGTCACAGAGGTCGTCATGTTACAATTTAGTCAATAAAGGCCTCCTACTGGACCGGAACTGAGTGCTTTAATGCTCGCCGTTCGGCCCCACAACCTCAGAGAGGCTTGGAAGATGCCTCCCCTGAAAGCTGGATTCCCACCGATCGTTTGTTTCAAATCTTAGCCCAGTAGCTGAAAAGTAGGTGCTAAAAATTCCTGCCAAAATCACATAGGTCGTCATGTTACAATTTAGTCAATAAAGGCCTCCTACTGGACCGAAACTGAGTGCTTTAATGCTCGCCGCTCGGCCCCACAGCCGTCCAGAGACTCAGGGGAGGCCTCCCCTAAAAGCTGGATTCCCACCGATCGTTTGTTTCAAATCTTAGCCCAGTAGCTGAAAAGTAGGCGCAAAAAAGTCCTGCCAAAGTCACATAGGTCGTCATGTTACAATTTAGTCAATAAATGCCTACTACTGGACCGAAACTGAGTGCTTTGACGCTCGCCGTTCGGCCCCACGACCTCTGAGAGGCTTGGAAGGGGCCTCCCCTGGAAACTGGATTCCCAAGGATTGTCTGTGTGAATTCCTAGCCCGCTAGGCTGAGATTAGGCGACCTAAAGTCGTGCCGAAGTCAAATCGGTCGTCATGGTACTCGAGCGAAACTGAGTGCTTTAAAGCTTCGCCGCTCGGTCCCACAGCCGTCCAGAGACTCGGGGGGGGGTCTCCCCTGAAAGCTGGATTCCCACCGATTGTTAGTTTCAAATCTTAGCGCACTAGGTAAAAAGTAAGCGCTAAAAAGTCCTGCCAAAGTCACATAGGTTGTCATGTTAAAATTTAGTCAATAAAGGCCTACTACTGGAGCGAAACCGAGTGCTTTGATGCTCGCCGTTCGGGCCCACAACCTCCAAGAGGCTTGGAAGAGGCCTCCCCTGAAAGCTGGATTCCCACCGATCGTTTCTTTCAAATCTTAGCCCAGTAGCTGAAAAGTAGGCGCTAAAAAGTCCTGCCAAAATCACATAGGTCGTCATGTTACAATTTAGTCAATAAAGGCCTATTACTGGACCGAAACTGAGTGCTTTAACGCTCGCCGCTCGGCCCCACAGCCGTCCAGAGACTCGGGGGCAAGCCTCCCCTGAAAGCTGGATTCCCACCGATCGTTTGTTTCAAATCTTAGCCCACTAGGTCAAACGTAGGCGCTAGAAAGTCTTGCCAAAGTCACATAGGTCGTCATGTTACAATTTAGTCAATAAAGGCCTACTACTGGACCGAAACTGAGTGCTTTAACGCTCGCCGCTCGGCCCCACAGCCGTCCAGAGACTCAGGGGAGGCCTCCCCTGAAAGCTGGATTCCCACCGATCGTTTGTTTAAAACCTTAGCCCAGTAGCTGAAAAGTAGGCGCAAAAAAGTCCTGCCAAAGTCACATAGGTTGTGATGTTACAATTTAGTCAATAAAGGGTTACTACTGGAGCGAAACCAAGTGCTTCGACGCTCGCCGTTCGGCCCCACGAGCTCCGAGAGGCTTGGAAGAGGCCTCCTTTGAAAGCTGGATTCCCAAGGTTTGTCTGTGTGAATTCCTAGCCCGCTAGGCTGAAATTAAGCGACCAAAAGCCGTGCCGAAGTCAAATTGGTCGTCATGGTACTCGAGCGAAACTGAGTGCTTTAACGGGCGCCGCTCGGCCACACAGCCGTCCAGAGACTCGGGGGAGGACTCCCCTGAAAGCTGGATTCCCATCCATCGTTTGTTTCAAATCTTAGCGCACTAGCTCAAACGTAAGCGCTAAAAAGTCCTGCCAAAATCACATAGGTCGTCATGTTACAATTTAGTCAATAAAGGCCAACTACTGGAGAGAAACCGAATGCTATGACGCTCGCCGTTCGGCCCCACGACCTCCGAGAGGCTTGGAAGAGGCCTCCCCTGAAAGCTGGATTCCCACCGATCGTTTGTTTCAAATCTTAGCCCAGTAGCTGAAAAGTAGGCGCTAAAAAGTCTTACCAAAGTCACATAGGTCGTCATGTTACAATTTAGTCAATAAAGGCCTACTACTGTAGAGAAACCGAATGCTATGACGCTCGCCGTTCGGCCCCACGACCTCCGAGAGGCTTGGAAGAGGCCTCCCCTGAAAGCTGGATACCCAAGGATTGTCTGTGTGAATTCCTAGCCCGCTAGGCTGAAATTAAGCGACCTAAAGTCGCGCCGAAGTCAAATCGGTCGTATTGGTACTCGAGCGAAACTGAGTGCTTTAACGCTCGCCGCTCGGCCCCACAGCCGTTCAGAAACTCGGGGGAGGACTCCCCTGAAAGCTGGATTCCCACCGATAATGTGTTTCAAATCTTAGCCCACTAACTCAAAAGTAAGCGATAAAATGTCCTGCCAAAATCACAGAGGTCGTCATGTTACAATTTAGTCAATAAAGGCCTCCTACTGGACCGGAACTGAGTGCTTTAATGCTCGCCGTTCGGCCCCACAACCTCCGAGAGGCTTGGAAGAGGCCTCCCCTGAAAGCTGGATTCCCACCGATCGTTTGTTTCAAATCTTAGCCCAGTAGGTGAAAAGTAGACGCTAGAAATTCCTGCCAAAATCACATAGGTCGTCATGTTACAATTTAGTCAATAAAGGCCTCCTACTGGACCGTAACTGAGTGCTTTAATGCTCGCCGCTCGGCCCCACAGCCTTCCAGAGGCTCAGGGGAGGCCTCCCCTGAAAGCTGGATTCCCACCGATCGTTTGTTTCAAATCGTAGCCCAGTAGCTGAAAAGTTGGCGCAAAAAAGTCCTGCCTAAGTCACATAGGTCGTCATGTTACAATTTAGTCAATAAAGGCCTACTCCTGGACCGAAACCGAGTGCTTTAAAGCTGGCCGTTCGGCCCCACGACCTCTGAGAGGCTTGGAAGTGGCGAGCGTCAAAGCACTCGGTTTCGCTCCAGTAGTAGGCCTTTATTGAATAAATTGTAACATGACGACCTATGTAATTTTGGCAGGACTTTTTAGCGCTTACTTTTGAGCTAGTGGGCTAAGATTTGAAACACATTATCGGTGGGAATCCAGCTTTCAGGGGAGTCCTCCCCCGAGTATCTGGACGGATGTGGGGCCGAACGGCGAGCTTTAAAGCACTCAGTTTCGCTCGAGTACCATGACGACCGATTTGACTTCGGCACGAATTTAGGTCGCTTAATTTCAGCCTAGCGGGCTAGGAATTCACAGAGACAATGCTTGGGAATCCAGATTTCAGGGGAGGCCTCTTCCAAGCCTCTCGGAGGTCGTGGGCCCGAACGGCGAGCGTCAAAGCACTCTGTTTCGCTCCAGTAGGAGGCCTTTATTGAGTAAATTATAACATGACGACCTATGTGATTTTGGCAGGACTTTTTAGCGCTTACTTTTGACCTAGTGGGCTAAGATTTGAAACAAACGATCGGTGGGAATACAGCTTTCAGGGGAGGCCGCCCCCGAGTCTCTGGACAGCTGTGGGGCCGAACGGCGAGCGTCAAAGCACTTGGTTTCTCTCCAGTAGTAGGGTTTTATTGACTAAATTGTAACATGACGACCTATGTGACTTTGGCAGGTGTGTGTGTCCGTCCAGAGACTCGGGGGAGGACTCCCCTGAAAGCTGGATTCCCACCGATCGTTTGTTTCAAATCTTAGCGCACTAGGTCAAAAGTAAGCGCTAAAACGTCCTGCCAAAGTCACATAGGTTGTCATGTTACAATTTAGTCAATAAAGGCCTAAGACTGGAGCGAAACCGAGTGCTTTGACGCTCGCCGTTAGGCCCCACAACCTCTGAGAGGCTTGGAAGTGGCCTCCCCTGAAAGCTGGATTCCCAAGGCTTGTCTGTGTAAATTCCTAGCCCGCTAGGCAGAAATTAGGCGACCTAAAGTCGTGCCGAAGTAAAATCGGTCGTCATGGTACTCGAGCGAAACAGAGTGCTTTGACGCTCGCCGTTCGGGCCAACTACCTCCGAGAGGCTTGGAAGCGGCCTCCCCTAAAAGCTGGATTCCCACCGATCGTTTTTCTCAAATCTTAGCCCACTAGCTCAAAGGTAGGCGCTAAAAAGTCTTGCCAAAGTCACATAGGTATTCATGTTACAATTTAGTCAATAAAGGCCTCCTACTGGACCGAAACTGAGTGCTTTAACGCTCGCTGTTCGGCCCCACGACCTCCGAGAGGCTTGGAAGAGGCCTCCCCTGAAAGCTGGATTCCCAAGAATTGTCTGTGTGAATTCCTAGCCCGCTAGGCTGAAATTAAGCGACCTAAAGTCGTGCCGAAGTCAAATCGGTCGTCATGGTACTCGAGCGAAACTGAGTGCTTTAAAGCTCGCCGTTCGGCCCCACATCCGTCCAGATACTCGGGGGAGGACTCCCCTGAAAGCTGGATTCCCACCGATAATGTGTTTCAAATCTTAGCCCACTAGCTCAAAAGTAAGCGCTAAAAAGTCCTGCCAAAATCACATAGGTTGTCATGTTACAATTTAATCAATATAGGCCTCCTACTGGAGCGAAACCGAGTGCTTTGACGCTCGCCGTTCGGCCCCACGACCTCCGAGAGGCTTGGAAGAGGCCTCCCCTGAAAGCTGGATTCCCACCGATCGTTTGTTTAAAATCTTAGCCCAGTAGCTGAAAAGTAGGCGCTAAGAAGTCCTGCCAAAATCACATAGGTCGTCATGTTACAATTTAGCCAATAAAGGCCTCCTACTGGACCGAAACTGAGTCCTTTAACGCTCGCCTCGCCGCTCGGCCCCACAGCCGTCCAGAGTCTCGGGGGAGGACTCCCCTGAAAGCTGGATTCCCACCGATAATGTGTTTCAAATCTTAGCCCACTAGCTCAAAAGTAAGCGCTAAAAAGTCCTGCCAAAATCACATAGGTTGTCATGTTACAATTTAATCAATATAGGCCTCCTACTGGAGCGAAACCGAGTGCTTTGACGCTCGCCGTTCGGCCCCACGACCTCCGAGAGGCTTGGAAGAGGCCTCCCCTGAAAGCTGGATTCCCACCGATCGTTTGTTTAAAATCTTAGCCCAGTAGCTGAAAAGTAGGCGCTAAGAAGTCCTGCCAAAATCACATAGGTAGTCATGTTACAATTTAGTCAATAAAGGCCTCCTACTGGACCGAAACTGAGTGCTTTAACGCTCGCTGTACGGCCCCACGACCTCCGAGAGGCTTGGAAGAGGCCTCCCCTGAAAGCTGGATTCCCAAGAATTGTCTGTGTGAATTCCTAGCCCGCTAGGCTGAAATTAAGCGACCTAAAGTCGTGCCGAAGTCAAATCGGTCGTCATGGTACTCGAGCGAAACTGAGTGCTTTAAAGCTCGCCGTTCGGCCCCACATCCGTCCAGATACTCGGGGGAGGACTCTCCTGAAAGCTGGATTCCCACCGATAATGTGTTTCAAATCTTAGCCCACTAGCTCAAAAGTAAGCGCTAAAAAGTCCTGCCAAAATCACATAGGTTGTCATGTTACAATTTAATCAATATAGGCCTCCTACTGGAGCGAAACCGAGTGCTTTGACGCTCGCCGTTCGGCCCCACGACCTCCGAGAGGCTTGGAAGAGGCCTCCCCTGAAAGCTGGATTCCCACCGATCTTTTGTTTAAAATCTTAGCCCAGTAGCTGAAAAGTAGGCGCTAAGAAGTCCTGCCAAAATCACATAGGTCGTCATGTTACAATTTAGCCAATAAAGGCCTCCTACTGGACCGAAACTGAGTCCTTTAACGCTCGCCTCGCCGCTCGGCCCCACAGCCGTCCAGAGTCTCGGGGGAGGACTCCCCTGAAAGCTGGATTCCCACCGATAATGTGTTTCAAATCTTAGCCCACTAGCTCAAAAGTAAGCGCTAAAAAGTCCTGCCAAAATCACATAGGTTGTCATGTTACAATTTAATCAATATAGGCCTCCTACTGGAGCGAAACCGAGTGCTTTGACGCTCGCCGTTCGGCCCCACGACCTCCGAGAGGCTTGGAAGAGGCCTCCCCTGAAAGCTGGATTCCCACCGATCGTTTGTTTAAAATCTTAGCCCAGTAGCTGAAAAGTAGGCGCTAAGAAGTCCTGCCAAAATCACATAGGTAGTCATGTTACAATTTAGTCAATAAAGGCCTCCTACTGGACCGAAACTGAGTGCTTTAACGCTCGCTGTTCGGCCCCACGACCTCCGAGAGGCTTGGAAGAGGCCTCCCCTGAAAGCTGGATTCCCAAGAATTGTCTGTGTGAATTCCTAGCCCGCTAGGCTGAAATTAAGCGACCTAAAGTCGTGCCGAAGTCAAATTGGTCGTCATGGTACTCGAGGGAAACTGGGTGCTTTAACGCTCGCCGTTCGGCCCCACATCCGTCCAGATACTCGGGGGAGGACTCCCCTGAAAGCTGGATTCCCACCGATAATGTGTTTCAAATCTTAGCCCACTAGCTCAAAAGTAAGCGCTAAAATGTCCTGCCAAAATCACATATGTCGTCATGTTACAATTTATTCAATAAAGGCCTACTACTGGACCGAAACTGAGTGCTTTAACGCTCGCCGCTCGGCCCCAAAGCCGTCCAGAGACTCGGGGGAGGACTCCCCTGAAAGCTGGATTCCCACCGATCGTTTGTTTCAAATCTTAGCGCACTAGGTCAAAAGTAAGCGCTAAAACGTCCTGCCAAAGTCACATAGGTTGTCATGTTACAATTTAGTCAATAAAGGCCTAAGACTGGAGCGAAACCGAGTGCTTTGACGCTCGCCGTTCGGGCCCACGACCTCCGAGAGGCTTGGAAGTGGCCTCCCCTGATAGCTGGATTCCCACCGATCGTTTGTTTCAAATCTTCGCCCGGTAGCTGAAAAGTAGGCGCTAAAAAGTCCTGCCAAAGTCACATAGGTCGTCATGTTACAATTTAGTCAATAAAACCCTACTACTGGACGAAACAGAGTGCTTTGACGCTCGCCGTTCGGCCTCACGAGCTCTGAGAGGCTTGGAAGAGGCCTCCCTTGAAAGCTGGATTCCCAAGGCTTGTTTGTGTAAATTCCTAGCCCGCTAGGTAGAAATTAAGCGAACTAAAGTCGTGCCGAATTCAAATCGGTCGTCATGGTACTCGAGCGAAACTGAGTGCTTTAACGCTCGCCGCTCGGCCCCACAGCCGTCCAGAGACTCGGGGGAGGACTCCCCTGAAAGCTGGATTCCCACCGATCGTTTGTTTCAAATCTTAGCGCACTAGCTCAAACGTAAGCGCTAAAAAGTCCTGCCAAAATCACATAGGTCGTCATGTTACAATTTAGTCAATAAAGGCCAACTACTGGAGAGAAACCGAATGCTATGACGCTCGCCGTTCGGCCCCACGACCTCCGAGAGGCTTGGAAGAGGCCTCCCCTGAAAGCTGGATTCCCACCGATCGTTTGTTTCAAATCTTAGCCCAGTAGCTGAAAAGTAGGCGCTAAAAAGTCTTACCAAAGTCACATAGGTCGTCATGTTACAATTTAGTCAATAAAGGCCTACTACTGTAGAGAAACCGAATGCTATGACGCTCGCCGTTCGGCCCCACGACCTCCGAGAGGCTTGGAAGAGGCCTCCCCTGAAAGCTGGATACCCAAGGATTGTCTGTGTGAATTCCTAGCCCGCTAGGCTGAAATTAAGCGACCTAAAGTCGCGCCGAAGTCAAATCGGTCGTATTGGTACTCGAGCGAAACTGAGTGCTTTAACGCTCGCCGCTCGGCCCCACAGCCGTTCAGAAACTCGGGGGAGGACTCCCCTGAAAGCTGGATTCCCACCGATAATGTGTTTCAAATCTTAGCCCACTAACTCAAAAGTAAGCGATAAAATGTCCTGCCAAAATCACAGAGGTCGTCATGTTACAATTTAGTCAATAAAGGCCTCCTACTGGACCGGAACTGAGTGCTTTAATGCTCGCCGTTCGGCCCCACAACCTCCGAGAGGCTTGGAAGAGGCCTCCCCTGAAAGCTGGATTCCCACCGATCGTTTGTTTCAAATCTTAGCCCAGTAGGTGAAAAGTAGACGCTAGAAATTCCTGCCAAAATCACATAGGTCGTCATGTTACAATTTAGTCAATAAAGGCCTCCTACTGGACCGTAACTGAGTGCTTTAATGCTCGCCGCTCGGCCCCACAGCCTTCCAGAGGCTCAGGGGAGGCCTCCCCTGAAAGCTGGATTCCCACCGATCGTTTGTTTCAAATCGTAGCCCAGTAGCTGAAAAGTTGGCGCAAAAAAGTCCTGCCTAAGTCACATAGGTCGTCATGTTACAATTTAGTCAATAAAGGCCTACTCCTGGACCGAAACCGAGTGCTTTAAAGCTGGCCGTTCGGCCCCACGACCTCTGAGAGGCTTGGAAGTGGCGAGCGTCAAAGCACTCGGTTTCGCTCCAGTAGTAGGCCTTTATTGAATAAATTGTAACATGACGACCTATGTAATTTTGGCAGGACTTTTTAGCGCTTACTTTTGAGCTAGTGGGCTAAGATTTGAAACACATTATCGGTGGGAATCCAGCTTTCAGGGGAGTCCTCCCCCGAGTATCTGGACGGATGTGGGGCCGAACGGCGAGCTTTAAAGCACTCAGTTTCGCTCGAGTACCATGACGACCGATTTGACTTCGGCACGAATTTAGGTCGCTTAATTTCAGCCTAGCGGGCTAGGAATTCACAGAGACAATGCTTGGGAATCCAGATTTCAGGGGAGGCCTCTTCCAAGCCTCTCGGAGGTCGTGGGCCCGAACGGCGAGCGTCAAAGCACTCTGTTTCACTCCAGTAGGAGGCCTTTATTGAGTAAATTATAACATGACGACCTATGTGATTTTGGCAGGACTTTTTAGCGCTTACTTTTGACCTAGTGGGCTAAGATTTGAAACAAACGATCGGTGGGAATACAGCTTTCAGGGGAGGCCGCCCCCGAGTCTCTGGACAGCTGTGGGGCCGAACGGCGAGCGTCAAAGCACTTGGTTTCTCTCCAGTAGTAGGGTTTTATTGACTAAATTGTAACATGACGACCTATGTGACTTTGGCAGGTGTGTGTGTCCGTCCAGAGACTCGGGGGAGGACTCCCCTGAAAGCTGGATTCCCACCGATCGTTTGTTTCAAATCTTAGCGCACTAGGTCAAAAGTAAGCGCTAAAACGTCCTGCCAAAGTCACATAGGTTGTCATGTTACAATTTAATCAATAAAGGCCTAAGACTGGAGCGAAACCGAGTGCTTTGACGCTCGCCGTTAGGCCCCACAACCTCTGAGAGGCTTGGAAGTGGCCTCCCCTGAAAGCTGGATTCCCAAGGCTTGTCTGTGTAAATTCCTAGCCCGCTAGGCAGAAATTAGGCGACCTAAAGTCGTGCCGAAGTAAAATCGGTCGTCATGGTACTCGAGCGAAACAGAGTGCTTTGACGCTCGCCGTTCGGGCCAACTACCTCCGAGAGGCTTGGAAGCGGCCTCCCCTAAAAGCTGGATTCCCACCGATCGTTTTTCTCAAATCTTAGCCCACTAGCTCAAAGGTAGGCGCTAAAAAGTCTTGCCAAAGTCACATAGGTATTCATGTTACAATTTAGTCAATAAAGGCCTCCTACTGGACCGAAACTGAGTGCTTTAACGCTCGCTGTTCGGCCCCACGACCTCCGAGAGGCTTGGAAGAGGCCTCCCCTGAAAGCTGGATTCCCAAGAATTGTCTGTGTGAATTCCTAGCCCGCTAGGCTGAAATTAAGCGACCTAAAGTCGTGCCGAAGTCAAATCGGTCGTCATGGTACTCGAGCGAAACTGAGTGCTTTAAAGCTCGCCGTTCGGCCCCACATCCGTCCAGATACTCGGGGGAGGACTCCCCTGAAAGCTGGATTCCCACCGATAATGTGTTTCAAATCTTAGCCCACTAGCTCAAAAGTAAGCGCTAAAAAGTCCTGCCAAAATCACATAGGTTGTCATGTTACAATTTAATCAATATAGGCCTCCTACTGGAGCGAAACCGAGTGCTTTGACGCTCGCCGTTCGGCCCCACGACCTCCGAGAGGCTTGGAAGAGGCCTCCCCTGAAAGCTGGATTCCCACCGATCGTTTGTTTAAAATCTTAGCCCAGTAGCTGAAAAGTAGGCGCTAAGAAGTCCTGCCAAAATCACATAGGTCGTCATGTTACAATTTAGCCAATAAAGGCCTCCTACTGGACCGAAACTGAGTCCTTTAACGCTCGCCTCGCCGCTCGGCCCCACAGCCGTCCAGAGTCTCGGGGGAGGACTCCCCTGAAAGCTGGATTCCCACCGATAATGTGTTTCAAATCTTAGCCCACTAGCTCAAAAGTAAGCGCTAAAAAGTCCTGCCAAAATCACATAGGTTGTCATGTTACAATTTAATCAATATAGGCCTCCTACTGGAGCGAAACCGAGTGCTTTGACGCTCGCCGTTCGGCCCCACGACCTCCGAGAGGCTTGGAAGAGGCCTCCCCTGAAAGCTGGATTCCCACCGATCGTTTGTTTAAAATCTTAGCCCAGTAGCTGAAAAGTAGGCGCTAAGAAGTCCTGCCAAAATCACATAGGTAGTCATGTTACAATTTAGTCAATAAAGGCCTCCTACTGGACCGAAACTGAGTGCTTTAACGCTCGCTGTTCGGCCCCACGACCTCCGAGAGGCTTGGAAGAGGCCTCCCCTGAAAGCTGGATTCCCAAGAATTGTCTGTGTGAATTCCTAGCCCGCTAGGCTGAAATTAAGCGACCTAAAGTCGTGCCGAAGTCAAATCGGTCGTCATGGTACTCGAGCGAAACTGAGTGCTTTAAAGCTCGCCGTTCGGCCCCACATCCGTCCAGATACTCGGGGGAGGACTCTCCTGAAAGCTGGATTCCCACCGATAATGTGTTTCAAATCTTAGCCCACTAGCTCAAAAGTAAGCGCTAAAAAGTCCTGCCAAAATCACATAGGTTGTCATGTTACAATTTAATCAATATAGGCCTCCTACTGGAGCGAAACCGAGTGCTTTGACGCTCGCCGTTCGGCCCCACGACCTCCGAGAGGCTTGGAAGAGGCCTCCCCTGAAAGCTGGATTCCCACCGATCGTTTGTTTAAAATCTTAGCCCAGTAGCTGAAAAGTAGGCGCTAAGAAGTCCTGCCAAAATCACATAGGTCGTCATGTTACAATTTAGCCAATAAAGGCCTCCTACTGGACCGAAACTGAGTCCTTTAACGCTCGCCTCGCCGCTCGGCCCCACAGCCGTCCAGAGTCTCGGGGGAGGACTCCCCTGAAAGCTGGATTCCCACCGATAATGTGTTTCAAATCTTAGCCCACTAGCTCAAAAGTAAGCGCTAAAAAGTCCTGCCAAAATCACATAGGTTGTCATGTTACAATTTAATCAATATAGGCCTCCTACTGGAGCGAAACCGAGTGCTTTGACGCTCGCCGTTCGGCCCCACGACCTCCGAGAGGCTTGGAAGAGGCCTCCCCTGAAAGCTGGATTCCCACCGATCGTTTGTTTAAAATCTTAGCCCAGTAGCTGAAAAGTAGGCGCTAAGAAGTCCTGCCAAAATCACATAGGTAGTCATGTTACAATTTAGTCAATAAAGGCCTCCTACTGGACCGAAACTGAGTGCTTTAACGCTCGCTGTTCGGCCCCACGACCTCCGAGAGGCTTGGAAGAGGCCTCCCCTGAAAGCTGGATTCCCAAGAATTGTCTGTGTGAATTCCTAGCCCGCTAGGCTGAAATTAAGCGACCTAAAGTCGTGCCGAAGTCAAATTGGTCGTCATGGTACTCGAGGGAAACTGGGTGCTTTAACGCTCGCCGTTCGGCCCCACATCCGTCCAGATACTCGGGGGAGGACTCCCCTGAAAGCTGGATTCCCACCGATAATGTGTTTCAAATCTTAGCCCACTAGCTCAAAAGTAAGCGCTAAAATGTCCTGCCAAAATCACATATGTCGTCATGTTACAATTTATTCAATAAAGGCCTACTACTGGACCGAAACTGAGTGCTTTAACGCTCGCCGCTCGGCCCCAAAGCCGTCCAGAGACTCGGGGGAGGACTCCCCTGAAAGCTGGATTCCCACCGATCGTTTGTTTCAAATCTTAGCGCACTAGGTCAAAAGTAAGCGCTAAAACGTCCTGCCAAAGTCACATAGGTTGTCATGTTACAATTTAGTCAATAAAGGCCTAAGACTGGAGCGAAACCGAGTGCTTTGACGCTCGCCGTTCGGGCCCACGACCTCCGAGAGGCTTGGAAGTGGCCTCCCCTGATAGCTGGATTCCCACCGATCGTTTGTTTCAAATCTTCGCCCGGTAGCTGAAAAGTAGGCGCTAAAAAGTCCTGCCAAAGTCACATAGGTCGTCATGTTACAATTTAGTCAATAAAACCCTACTACTGGACGAAACAGAGTGCTTTGACGCTCGCCGTTCGGCCTCACGAGCTCTGAGAGGCTTGGAAGAGGCCTCCCTTGAAAGCTGGATTCCCAAGGCTTGTTTGTGTAAATTCCTAGCCCGCTAGGTAGAAATTAAGCGAACTAAAGTCGTGCCGAATTCAAATCGGTCGTCATGGTACTCGAGCGAAACTGAGTGCTTTAACGCTCGCCGCTCGGCCCCACAGCCGTCCAGAGACTCGGGGGAGGACTCCCCTGAAAGCTGGATTCCCACCGATCGTTTGTTTCAAATCTTAGCGCACTAGGTCAAAAGTAAGCGCTAAAAAGTCCTGCCAAAATCACATAGGTCGTCATGTTACAATTTAGTCAATAAAACCCTACTACTGGAGAGAAACCAAGTGCTTTGACGCTCGCCGTTCGGCCCCACAGCTGTCCAGAGACTCGGGGGAGGCCTCCCCTGAAAGCTGTATTCCCACCGATCGTTTGTTTCAAATCTTAGCCCACTAAGTCAAAAGTAAGCGCTAAAAAGTCCTGCCAAAATCACATAGGTCGTCATGTTACAATTTACTCAATAAAGGCCTCCTACTGGAGCGAAACAGATTGCTTTGACGCTCGCCGTTCGGGCCCACGACCTCCGAGAGGCTTGGAAGAGGCCTCCCCTGAAAGCTGGATTCCCACCGATCGTTTCTTTCAAATCTTAGCCTAGTAGCTGAAAAGTAAGCGCTAAAAAGTCTTGCCAAAGTCACATAGGTCGTCATGTTACAATTTAGTCAATAAAGGCCTACTACTGGAGCGAAACCGAGTGCTTTGACGCTCGCCGATAGGCCCCACGACCTCTGAGAGGCTTGGAAGTGGCCTCCCCTGAAAGCTGGATTCCCAAGTATTGTCTGTGTGAATTCCTAGCCCGCTAGGCTGAAATTAAGCGACCTAAAGTCGTGCCGAAGTCAAATCGGTCGTCATGGTACTCGAGCGAAACTGAGTGCTTTAACGCTCGCCGCTCGGCCCCACAGCCGTCCAGAGACTCGGGGGAGGACTACCCGGAAAGCTGGATTCCCACCGATCGTTTGTTTCAAATCTTAGCGCACTAGGTCAAAAGTAAGCGCTAAAACGTCCTGCCAAAGTCACATAGGTTGTCATGTTACAATTTAGTCAATATAGGCCTCCTACTGGAGCGAAACCGAGTGCTTTGACGCTCGCCGTTCGGCCCCACGACCTCCGAGAGGCTTGGAAGAGGCCTCCCCTGAAAGCTGGATTCCCACCGATCGTTTGTTTCAAATCTTCGCCCAGTAGCTGAAAAGTAGGCGCGAAAAAGTCCTGCCAAAGTCACATAGGTCGTCATGTTACAATTTAGTCAATAAAGGCCTACTACTGGACCGAAACTGAGTGCTTTAACGCTCGCCGCTCGGCCCCAAAGCCGTCCAGAGACACGGGGGGGGACTCCCCTGAAAGCTGGATTCCCACCGATCGTTTGTTTCAAATCTTAGCGCACTAGGTCAAAAGTAAGCGCTAAAACGTCCTGCCAAAGTCAGATAGGTTGTCATGTTACAATTTAGTCAATAAAGGCCTAAGACTGGAGCGAAACCGAGTGCTTTGACGCTCGCCGTTCGGGCCCACGACCTCCGAGAGGCTTGGAAGTGGCCTCCCCTGATAGCTGGATTCCCACCGATCGTTTGTTTCAAATCTTCGCCCGGTAGCTGAAAAGTAGGCGCTAAAAAGTCCTGCCAAAGTCACATAGGTCGTCATGTTACAATTTAGTCAATAAAACCCTACTACTGGACGAAACAGAGTGCTTTGACGCTCGCCGTTCGGCCTCACGAGCTCTGAGAGGCTTGGAAGAGGCCTCCCTTGAAAGCTGGATTCCCAAGGCTTGTTTGTGTAAATTCCTAGCCCGCTAGGTAGAAATTAAGCGAACTAAAGTCGTGCCGAAGTCAAATCGGTCGTCATGGTACTCGAGCGAAACTGAGTGCTTTAACGCTCGCCGCTCGGCCCCACAGCCGTCCAGAGACTCGGGGGAGGACTCCCCTGAAAGCTGGATTCCCACCGATCGTTTGTTTCAAATCTTAGCGCACTAGGTCAAAAGTAAGCGCTAAAAAGTCCTGCCAAAATCACATAGGTCGTCATGTTACAATTTACTCAATAAAGGCCTCCTACTGGACCGAAACTGAGTGCTTTAACGCTCGCCGCTCGGCCCCACAGCCGTCCAGAGACTCGGGTGAGGCTTCCCCTGAAAGCTGGATTCCCACCGATCGTTTGTTTCAAATCTTAGCGCACTAGGTCAAAAGTAAGCGCTAAAAAGTCCTGCCAAAATCACATAGGTCGTCATGTTACAATTTACTCAATAAAGGCCTCCTACTGGACCGAAACTGAGTGCTTTAACGCTCGCCGCTCGGCCCCACAGCCGTCCAGAGACTCGGGTGAGGCTTCCCCTGAAAGCTGGATTCCCACCGATCGTTTGTTTCAAATCTTCGCCCAGTAGCTGAAAAGTAGGCGCTAAAAAGTCCTGCCAAAGTCACATAGGTCGTCATGTTATAATTTCGTCAATAAAACCCTACTACTGGAGAGAAACCAAGTGCTTTGACGCTCGCCGTTCGGCCCCACAGCTGTCCAGAGACTCGGGGGAGGCCTCCCCTGAAAGCTGTATTCCCACCGATCGTTTGTTTCAAATCTTAGCCCACTAGGTCAAAAGTAAGCGCTAAAAAGTCCTGCCAAAATCACATAGGTCGTCATGTTACAATTTACTCAATAAAGGCCTCCTACTGGAGCGAAACAGAGTGCTTTGACGCTCGCCGTTCGGGCCCACGACCTCCGAGAGGCTTGGAAGAGGCCTCCCCTGAAAGCTGGATTCCCACCGATCGTTTCTTTCAAATCTTAGCCCTAGTAGCTGAAAAGTAAGCGCTAAAAAGTCCTTGCCAAAGTCACATAGGTCGTCATGTTACAATTTAGTCAATAAAGGCCTACTACTGGAGCGAAACCAAGTGCTTTGACGCTCGCCGATAGGCCCCACGACCTCTGAGAGGCTTGGAAGTGGCCTCCCCTGAAAGCTGGATTCCCAAGGATTGTCTGTGTGAATTCCTAGCCCGCTAGGCTGAAATTAAGCGACCTAAAGTCGTGCCGAAGTCAAATCGGTCGTCATGGTACTCGAGCGAAACTGAGTGCTTTAACGCTCGCCGCTCGGCCCCACAGCCGTCCAGAGACTCGGGGGAGGACTACCCGGAAAGCTGGATTCCCACCGATCGTTTGTTTCAAATCTTAGCGCACTAGGTCAAAAGTAAGCGCTAAAACGTCCTGCCAAAGTCACATAGGTTGTCATGTTACAATTTAGTCAATATAGGCCTCCTACTGGAGCGAAACCGAGTGCTTTGACGCTCGCCGTTCGGCCCCACGACCTCCGAGAGGCTTGGAAGAGGCCTCCCCTGAAAGCTGGATTCCCACCGATCGTTTGTTTCAAATCTTCGCCCAGTAGCTGAAAAGTAGGCGCTAAAAAGTCCTGCCAAAGTCACATAGGTCGTCATGTTACAATTTAGTCAATAAAGGCCTACTACTGGACCGAAACAGAGTGCTTTGACGCTCGCCGTTCGGCCTCACGAGCTCCGAGAGGCTTGGAAGAGGCCTCCCTTGAAAGCTGGATTCCCAAGGCTTGTTTGTGTAAATTCCTAGCCCGCTAGTTAGAAATTAAGCGACCTAAAGTCGTGCCGAAGTCAAATCGGTCGTCATGGTACTCGAGCGAAACTGAGTGCTTTAACGCTCGCCGCTCGGCCCCACAGCCGTCCAGAGACTCGGGGAAGGACTCCCCTGAAAGCTGGATTCCCACCGATCGTGTGTTTCAAATCTTAGCGCACTAGGTCAAAACTAAGCGCTAAAAAGTCCTGCCAAAATCACATAGGTCGTCATGTTACAATTTACTCAATAAAGGCCTCCTACTGGACCGAAACTGAGTGCTTTAACGCTCGCCGCTCGGCCCCACAGCCGTCCAGAGACTTGGGGGAGGACTCCCCTGAAAGCTGGATTCCCACCGATCGTTTGTTTCCAATCTTAGCCCACTAGCTCAAAACTAGGCGCTAAAATGTCCTGCCAAAGTCACATAGGTCGTCATGTTACAATTTAGTCAATAAAGGCCTACTACTGGAGAGAAACAGAGTGCTTTGACGCTCGCCGTTCGGCCTCACGAGCTCCGAGAGGCTTGGAAGAGGCCTCCCTTGAAAGCTGGATTCCCAAGGCTTGTTTGTGTAAATTCCTAGCCCGCTAGGTAGAAATTAAGCGACCTAAAGTCGTGCCGAAGTCAAATCGGTCGTCATGGTACTCGAGCGAAACTGAGTGCTTTAACGGCTCGCCGCTCGGCCCCACAGCCGTCCAGAGACTCGGGGGAGGACTCCCCTGAAAGCTGGATTCCCACCGATCGTGTGTTTCAAATCTTAGCGCACTAGGTCAAAAGGTAAGCGCTAAAAAGTCCTGCCAAAGTCACATAGGTCGTCATGTTACAATTTACTCAATAAAGGCCTCCTACTGGACCGAAACTGAGTGCTTTAACTGCTCGCCGCTCGGCCCCACAGCCGACCAGAGACTCAGGGTGAGGCGTCCCCTGAAAGCTGGATTCCCACCGATCGTTTGTTTCAAATCTTAGCGCACTAGGTCAAAAGTAAGCGCTAAAAAGTCCTGCCAGAATCACATAGGTCGTCAAGTTACAATTTAGTCAATAAAGGCCTACTACTGGAGAGAAACCAAGTGCTTTGACGCTCGCCGTTCGGCCCCACAGCTGTCCAGAGACTCGGGGGAGGCCTCCCCTGAAAGCTGTATTCCCACCGATCGTTTGTTTCAAATCTTAGCCCACTAGCCCAAAAGTAAGCGCTAAAAAGTCTTGCCAAAGTCACATAGGTCGTCATGTTACAATTTAGTCAATAAAGGCCTACTACTGGAGCAAAACCGAGTGCTTCGACGCTCGCCGATAGGCCCCACGACCTCTGAGAGGCTTGGAAGTGGCCTCCCCTGAAAGCTGGATTCCCAAGGATTGTCTGTGTGAATTCCTAGCCCGCTAGGCTGAAATTAAGCGACCTAAAGTCGTGCCGAAGTCAAATCGGTCGTCATGGTACTCGAGCGAAACTGAGTGCTTTAACGCTCGTCGCTCGGCCCCACAGCCGTCCAGAGACTCGGGGGAGGACTACCCGGAAAGCTGGATTCCCACCGATCGTTTGTTTCAAATCTTAGCGCACTAGGTCAAAAGTAAGCGCTAAAACGTCCTGCCAAAGTCACATAGGTTGTCATGTTACAATTTAGTCAATATAGGCCTCCTACTGGAGCGAAACCGAGTGCTTTGACGCTCGCCGTTCGGCCCCACGACCTCCGAGAGGCTTGGAAGAGGCCTCCCCTGAAAGCTGGATTCCCACCGATCGTTTGTTTCAAATCTTCGCCCAGTAGCTGAAAAGTAGGCGCTAAAAAGTCCTGCCAAAGTCACATAGGTCGTCATGTTACAATTTAGTCAATAAAACCCTACTACTGGAGCGAAACAGAGTGCTTTGACGCTCGCCGTTCGGCCTCACGAGCTCCGAGAGGCTTGGAAGAGGCCTCCCTTGAAAGCTGGATTCCCAAGGCGTGTTTGTGTAAATTCCTAGCCCGCTAGGTAGAAATTAAGCGACCTAAAGTCGTGCCGAAGTCAAATCGGTCGTCATGGTACTCGAGCGAAACAGAGTGCTTTAACGCTCGCCGCTCGGCCCCACAGCCGTCCAGAGACTCGGGGGAGGACTCCCCTGAAAGCTGGATTCCCACCGATCGTGTGTTTCAAATCTTAGCGCACTAGGTCAAAAGTAAGCGCTAAAAAGTCCTGCCAAAATCACATAGGTCGTCATGTTACAATTTACTCAATAAAGGCCTCCTACTGGACCGAAACTGAGTGCTTTAACGCTCGCCGCTCGGCCCCACAGCCGTCCAGAGACTCGGGGGAGGACTCCCCTGAAAGCTGGATTCCCACCGATCGTTTGTTTCAAATCTTAGCGCACTAGGTCAAAAGTAAGCGCTAAAAAGTCCTGCCAAAATCACATAGGTCGTCATGTTACAATTTACTCAATAAAGGCCTCCTACTGGACCGAAACTGAGTGCTTTAACGCTCGCCGCTCGGCCCCACAGCCGTCCAGAGACTCGGGTGAGAATTCCCCTGAAAGCTGGATTCCCACCGATCGTTTGCTTCAAATCTTAGCGCACTAGGTCAAAAGTAAGCGCTAAAAAGTCCTGCCAAAATCACATAGGTCGTCATGTTACAATTTACTCAATAAAGAACTCCTACTGGACCGAAACTGAGTGCTTTAACGCTCGCCGCTCGGCCCCACAGCCGTCCAGAGACTCGGGTGAGGCTTCCCCTGAAAGCTGGATTCCCACCGATCGTTTGTTTCAAATCTTCGCCCAGTAGCTGAAAAGTAGGCGCTAAAAAGTCCTGCCAAAGTCACATAGGTCGTCATGTTACAATTTAGTCAATAAAACCCTACTACTGGAGCGAAACAGAGTGCTTTGACGCTCGCCGTTCGGCCTCACGAGCTCCGAGAGGCTTGGAAGAGGCCTCCCT
Source organism: Phycodurus eques (assembly GCF_024500275.1). Classification (NCBI taxonomy): domain Eukaryota; kingdom Metazoa; phylum Chordata; class Actinopteri; order Syngnathiformes; family Syngnathidae; genus Phycodurus; species Phycodurus eques. The sequence goes on along the minus strand of NW_026904083.1, from coordinate 74,280 downwards.
TGAAAGCTGGATTCCCAAGGCTTGTTTGTGTAAATTCCTAGCCCGCTAGGTAGAAATAAAGCGACCTAAAGTCGTGCCGAAGTCAAATCGGTCGTCATGGTACTCGAGCGAAACTGAGTGCTTTAACGCTCGCCGCTCGGCCCCACAGCCGTCCAGAGACTCGGGGGAGGACTCCCCTGAAAGCTGGATTCCCACCGATCGTTTGTTTCAAATCTTAGCGCACTAGGTCAAAAGTAAGCGCTAAAAGGTCCTGCCAAAATCACATAGGTCGTCATGTTACAATTTACTCAATAAAGAACTCCTACTGGACCGAAACTGAGTGCTTTAACGCTCGCCGCTCGGCCCCACAGCCGTCCAGAGACTCGGGTGAGGCTTCCCCTGAAAGCTGGATTCCCACCGATTGTTTGTTTCAAATCTTCGCCCAGTAGCTGAAAAGTAGGCGCTAAAATGTCCTGCCTAAGTCACATAGGTCGTCATGTTACAATTTAGTCAATAAAGGCCTACTACTGGAGAGAAACCAAGTGCTTTGACGCTCGCCGTTCGGCCCCACAGCTGTCCAGAGACTCGGGGGAGGCCTCCCCTGAAAGCTGTATTCCCACCGATCGTTTGTTTCAAATCTTAGCCCACTAGCTCAAAAGTAAGCGCTAAAAAGTCTTGCCAAAGTCACATAGGTCGTCATGTTACAATTTAGTCAATAAAGGCCTACTACTGGAGCGAAACCGAGTGCTTTGACGCTCGCCGATAGGCCCCACGACCTCTGAGAGGCTTGCAGGTGGCCTCCCCTGAAAGCTGGATTCCCAAGGATTGTCTGTGTGAATTCCTAGCCCGCTAGGCTGAAATTAAGCGACCTAAAGTCGTGCCGAAGTCAAATCGGTCTTCATGGTACTCGAGCGAAACTGAGTGCTTTAACGCTCGCCGCTCGGCCCCACAGCCGTCCAGAGACTCGGGGGAGGACTACCCGGAAAGCTGGATTCCCACCGATCGTTTGTTTCAAATCTTAGCGCACTAGGTCAAAAGTAAGCGCTAAAACGTCCTGCCAAAGTCACATAGGTTGTCATGTTAAAATTTAGTCAATATAGGCCTCCTACTGGAGCGAAACAGAGTGCATTGACGCTCGCCGTTCGGCCCCACGACCTCCGAGAGGCTTGGAAGACGCCTCCCCTGAAAGCTGGATTCTCACCGATCGTTTGTTTAAAATCTTAGCCCAGTAGCTGAAAAGTAGGCGCTAAGAAGTCCTGCCAAAATCACATAGGTCGTCATGTTACAATTTAGCCAATAAAGGCCTCCTACTGGACCGAAACTGAGTGCTTTAACACTCGCCGCTCGGCCCCACAGCCGTCCAGAGACTCGGGGGGGGCCTCCCCTAAAAGCTGGATTCCCACCGATCGTTTCTTTCAAATCTTAGCCCACTAGCTCAAACGTAGGCGCTAAAAAGTCTTGCCAAAGTCACATAGGTCGTCATGTTACAATTTAGTCAATAAAGGGCGACTACTGGAGAGAAATTGAGTGCTTTAACGCTCGCCGTTCGGCCCCACAACCTCCGAGAGGCTTGGAAGAGGCCTCCCCTGAAAGCTGGATTCCCACCGATCGTTTGTTTCAAATCTTCGCCCAGTAACTGAAAAGTAGGCGCTAAAAAGTCCTGCCAAAATCACATCGGTCGTCATGTTACAATTTAGTCAATAAAGGCCTACTACTGGAGCGAAACCGAGTGCTTTGACGCTCGCCGTTCGGCCTCACGACCTCTGAGAGGCTTGGAAGAGTTCTCCCCTGAAAGCTGGATTCCCAAGGATTGTCTGTGTGAATTCCTAGCCCGCTAGGCTGAAATTAAGCGACCTAAAGTCGTGCCGAAGTCAAATCGGTCGTCATGGTACTCGAGCGAAACTGAGTGCTTTAACGCTCGCCGTTCGGCCCCACATCCGTCCAGATACTCGGGGGACGACTCCCCTGAAAGCTGGATTCCCACCGATAATGTGTTTCAAATCTTAGCCCACTAGCTCAAAAGTAAGCGCTAAAAAGTCCTGCCAAAATCACATAGGTTGTCATGTCACAATTTAGTCAATAAAGGCCTCCTACTAGAGCGAAACCGAGTGCTTTGACGCTCGCCGTTCGGCCTCACGAGCTCCGAGAGGCTTGGAAGAGGCCTCCCTTGAAAGCTGGATTCCCAAGGCTTGTTTGTGTAAATTCCTAGCCCGCTAGGTAGAAATTAATCGACCTAAAGTCGTGCCGAAGTCAAATCGGTCGTCATGGTACTCGAGCAAAACTGAGTGCTTTAACGCTCGCCCCCACAGCCGTCCAGAGACTCGGGGGACGACTCCCCTGAAAGCTGGATTCCCACCGATCGTTTGTTTCAAATCTTAGCGCACTAGGTCAAAAGTAAGCGCTAAAAAGTCCTGCCAAAATCACATAGGTCGTCATGTTTCAATTTACTCAATAAAGGCCTCCTACTGGACCGAAACTGAGTGCTTTAACGCTCGCCGCTCGGCCCCACAGCCGTCCAGAGACTCGGGTGAGGCTTCCCCTGAAAGCTGGATTCCCACCGATCGTTTGTTTCAAATCTTAGCCCACTAGCTCAAAACTAGGCGCTAAAATGTCCTGCCAAAGTCACATAGGTCGTCATGTTACAATTTAGTCAATAAAGGCCTACTACTGGAGAGAAACCAAGTGCTTTGACGCTCGCCGTTCGGCCCCACAGCTGTCCAGAGACTCGGTGGAGGCCTCCCCTGAAAGCTGGATTCCCACCGATCGTTTGTTTCAAATCTTCGCCCAGTAACTGAAAAGTAGGCGCTAAAAAGTCCTGCCAAAATCACATCGGTCGTCATGTTACAATTTAGTCAATAAAGGCCTACTACTGGAGCGAAACCGAGTGCTTTGACGCTCGCCGTTCGGCCTCACGACCTCTGAGAGGCTTGGAAGAGTTCTCCCCTGAAAGCTGGATTCCCAAGGATTGTCTGTGTGAATTCCTAGCCCGCTAGGCTGAAATTAAGCGACCTAAAGTCGTGCCGAAGTCAAATCGGTCGTCATGGTACTCGAGCGAAACTGAGTGCTTTAACGCTCGCCGTTCGGCCCCACATCCGTCCAGATACTCGGGGGAGGACTCCCCTGAAAGCTGGATTCCCACCGATAATGTGTTTCAAATCTTAGCCCACTAGCTCAAAAGTAAGCGCTAAAAAGTCCTGCCAAAATCACATAGGTTGTCATGTCACAATTTAGTCAATAAAGGCCTCCTACTAGAGCGAAACCGAGTGCTTTGACGCTCGCCGTTCGGCCTCACGAGCTCCGAGAGGCTTGGAAGAGGCCTCCCTTGAAAGCTGGATTCCCCAGGCTTGTTTGTGTGAATTCCTAGCCCGCTAGGCTGAAATTAAGCGACCTAAAGTCGTGCCGAAGTCAAATCGGTCGTCATGGTACTCGAGCGAAACTGAGTGCTTTAACGCTCGCCGTTCGGCCCCACATCCGTCCAGATACTCGGGGGAGGACTCCCCTGAAAGCTGGATTCCCACCGATAATGTGTTTCAAATCTTAGCCCACTAGCTCAAAAGTAAGCGCTAAAAAGTCCTGCCAAAATCACATAGGTTGTCATGTCACAATTTAGTCAATAAAGGCCTCCTACTAGAGCGAAACCGAGTGCTTTGACGCTCGCCGTTCGGCCTCACGAGCTCCGAGAGGCTTGGAAGAGGCCTCCCTTGAAAGCTGGATTCCCAAGGCTTGTTTGTGTAAATTCCTAGCCCGCTAGGTAGAAATTAATCGACCTAAAGTCGTGCCGAAGTCAAATCGGTCGTCATGGTACTCGAGCAAAACTGAGTGCTTTAACGCTCGCCCCCACAGCCGTCCAGAGACTCGGGGGACGACTCCCCTGAAAGCTGGATTCCCACCGATCGTTTGTTTCAAATCTTAGCGCACTAGGTCAAAAGTAAGCGCTAAAAAGTCCTGCCAAAATCACATAGGTCGTCATGTTTCAATTTACTCAATAAAGGCCTCCTACTGGACCGAAACTGAGTGCTTTAACGCTCGCCGCTCGGCCCCACAGCCGTCCAGAGACTCGGGTGAGGCTTCCCCTGAAAGCTGGATTCCCACCGATCGTTTGTTTCAAATCTTAGCCCACTAGCTCAAAACTAGGCGCTAAAATGTCCTGCCAAAGTCACATAGGTCGTCATGTTACAATTTAGTCAATAAAGGCCTACTACTGGAGAGAAACCAAGTGCTTTGACGCTCGCCGTTCGGCCCCACAGCTGTCCAGAGACTCGGGGGAGGCCTCCCCTGAAAGCTGTATTCCCACCGATCGTTTGTTTCAAATCTTAGCCCACTAGCTCAAAAGTAAGAGCTAAAAAGTCTTGCCAAAGTCACATAGGTCGTTATGTTACAATTTAGTCAATAAAGACCTACTACTGGAGCGAAACCGAGTGCTTTGACGCTCGCCGCTCGGCCCCACAGCCGTCCAGAGACTCGCGGGAGGACTCCCCTGAAAGCTGGATTCCCACCGATCGTTTGTTTCAAATCTTAGCGCACTAGGTGAAAAGTAAGCGCTAAAAAGTCCTGCCAAAGTCACATAGGTTGTCATGTTACAATTTAGTCAATAAAGGCCTACTACTGGAGCGAAACCGAGTGCTTTGACGCTCGCCGTTCGGGCCCACGCCCTCCGAGAGGCTTGGAAGAGGCCTCCCCTGAAAGCTGGATTCCCACCGATCGTTTCTTTCAAATCTTAGCCCAGTAGCTGAAAAGTAGGCGCTAGAAAGTCCTGCCAAAATCACATAGGTCGTCATGTTACAATTTAGTCAATAAAGTCCGCCTACTGGACCGAAACTGAGTGCTTTAACGCTCGCCGCTCGGCCCCACAGCCGTCCAGACACTCGGGGGAGGCCTCCCTTGAAAGCTGGATTCCCAAGGCTTGTTTGTGTAAATTCCTAGCCCGCTAGGTAGAAATTAAGCGAACTAAAGTCGTGCCGAAGTCAAATCGGTCGTCATGGTACTCGAGCGAAACTGAGTGCTTTAACGCTCGCCGCTCGGCCCCACAGCCGTCCAGAGACTCGGGGGAGGACGACCCGGAAAGCTGGATTCCCACCTATCGTTTGTTTCAAATCTTAGCGCACTAGGTCAAAAGTAAGCGCTAAAACGTCCTGCCAAAGTCACATAGGTTGTCATGTTACAATTTAGTCAATATAGGCCTCCTACTGGAGCGAAACCGAGTGCTTTGACGCTCGCCGTTCGGCCCCACGACCTCCGAGAGGCTTGGAAGAGGCCTCCCCTGAAAGCTGGATTCCCACCGATCGTTTGTTTCAAATCTTCGCCCAGTAGCTGAAAAGTAGGCGCTAAAAAGTCCTGCCAAAGTCACATAGGTCGTCATGTTACAATTTAGCCAAAAAAGGCCTCCTACTGGACCGAAACTGAGTGCTTTGACGCTCGCCGCTCGGCCCCACAGCCGTCCAGAGACTCGGGGGAGGACTCCCCTGAAAGCTGGATTCCCACCGATCGTTTGTTTCAAATCTTAGCGCACTAGGTGAAAAGTAAGCGCTAAAAAGTCCTGCCAAAGTCACATAGGTTGTCATGTTACAATTTAGTCAATAAAGGCCTACTACTGGAGCGAAACCGAGTGCTTTGACGCTCGCCGTTCGGGCCCACGCCCTCCGAGAGGCTTGGAAGAGGCCTCCCCTGAAAGCTGGATTCCCACCGATCGTTTCTTTCAAATCTTAGCCCAGTAGCTGAAAAGTAGGCGCTAAAAAGTCCTGCCAAAATCACATAGGTCGTCATGTTACAATTTAGTCAATAAAGTCCGCCTACTGGACCGAAACTGTGTGCTTTAACGCTCGCCGCTCGGCCCCACAGCCGTCCAGACACTCGGGGGAGGCCTCCCTTGAAAGCTGGATTCCCAAGGCTTGTTTGTGTAAATTCCTAGCCCGCTAGGTAGAAATTAAGCGAACTAAAGTCGTGCCGAAGTCAAATTGGTCGTCATGGTACTCGAGCGAAACTGAGTGCTTTAACGCTCGCCGCTCGGCCCCACAGCCGTCCAGAGACTCGGGGGAGGACGACCCGGAAAGTTGGATTCCCACCGATCGTTTGTTTCAAATCTTAGCGCACTAGGTCAAAAGTAAGCGCTAAAAAGTCCTGCCAAAATCACATAGGTCGTCATGTTACAATTTACTCAATAAAGGCCTCCTACTGGACCGAAACTGAGTGCTTTAACGCTCGCCGCTCAGCCCCACAGCCGTCCAGAGACTCGGGGGAGGACTCCCCTGAAAGCTGGATTCCCACCGATCGTTTGTTTCAAATCTTCGCCCAGTAGCTGAAAAGTAGGCGCTAAAAAGTCCTGCCAAAATCACATAGGTCGTCATGTTACAATTTAGTCAATAAAACCCTACTACTGGAGCGAAACAGAGTGCTTTGACGCTCGCCGTTCGGCCTCACGAGCTCCGAGAGGCTTGGAAGAGGCCTCCCTTGAAAGCTGGATTCCCAAGGCTTGTATGTGTAAATTCCTAGCCCGCTAGGTAGAAATTAAGCGACCTAAAGTCGTGCCGAAGTCAAATCGGTCGTCATGGTACTCGAGCGAAACTGAGTGCTTTAACGCTCGCCCCCACAGCCGTCCAGAGACTCGGGGGAGGACTCCCCTGAAAGCTGGATTCCCACCGATCGTTTGTTTCAAATCTTAGCGAACTAGGTCAAAAGTAAGCGCTAAAACGTCCTGCCAAAGTCACATAGGTTGTCATGTTACAATTTAGTCATTATAGGCCTCCTACTGGAGCGAAACCGAGTGCATTGACGCTCGCCGTTCGGCCCCACGACCTCCGAGAGGCTTGGAAGAGGCCTCCCCTGAAAGCTGGATTCCCACCGATCGTTTGTTTAAAATCTTAGCCCAGTAGCAGAAAAGTAGGCGCTAAGAAGTCCTGCCAAAATCACATAGGTCGTCATGTTACAATTTAGCCAATAAAGGCCTCCTACTGGACCGAAACTGAGTGCTTTAACGCTCGCCGCTCATCCCCACAGCCGTCCAGAGACTCGGGGGAGGCCTCCCCTAAAAGCTGGATTCCCACCGATCATTTGTTTCAAATCTTAGCCCAGTAGCCTAAAAGTAGGCGCTAAAAAGTCCTGCCAAAATCACATCGGTCGTCATGTTACAATTTAGTCAATAAAGGCCTACTACTGGAGCGAAACCGAGTGCTTTGACGCTCGCCGTTCGGCCTCACGACCTCTGAGAGGCTTGGAAGAGTTCTCCCCTGAAAGCTGGATTCCCAAGGATTGTCTGTGTGAATTCCTAGCCCGCTAGGCTGAAATTAAGCGACCTAAAGTCGTGCCGAAGTCAAATCGGTTGTCATGGTACTCGAGCGAAACTGAGTGCTTTAACGCTCGCCGTTCGGCCCCACATCCGTCCAGATACTCAGGGGAGGACTCCCCTGAAAGCTGGATTCCCACCGATAATGTGTTTCAAATCTTAGCCCACTAGCTCAAAAGTAAGCGCTAAAAAGTCCTGCCAAAATCACATAGGTCGTCATGTTACAATTTATTCAATTATGGCCTACTACTGGACCGAAACTGAGTGCGTTAACGCTCGCCGCTCGGCCCCACAGCCGTCCAGAGACTCGGGGGAGGACTACCCGGAAAGCTGGATTCCCACCTATCGTTTGTTTCAAATCTTAGCGCACTAGGTCAAAAGTAAGCGCTAAAACGTCCTGCCAAAGTCACATAGGTTGTCATGTTACAATTTAGTCAATATAGGCCTCCTACTGGAGCGAAACCGAGTGCTTTAACGCTCGCCGCTCATCCCCACAGCCGTCCAGAGTCTCGGGGGAGGCCTCCCCTGAAAGCTGGATTCCCACCGATCGTTTCTTTCAAATCTTAGCCCACTAGCTCAAACGTAGGCGCTAAAAAGTCTTGCCAAAGTCACATAGGTCGTCATGTTACAATTTAGTCAATAAAGGGCGACTACTGGAGAGAAATTGAGTGCTTTAACGCTCGCCGTTCGGCCCCACAACCTCCGAGAGGCTTGGAAGAGGCCTCCCCTAAAAGCTGGATTCCCACCGATCGTTTGTTTCAAATCTTCGCCCAGTAACTGAAAAGTAGGCGCTAAAAAGTCCTGCCAAAATCACATCGGTCGTCATGTTACAATTTAGTCAATAAAGGCCTACTACTGGAGCGAAACCGAGTGCTTTGACGCTCGCCGTTCGGCCTCACGACCTCTGAGAGGCTTGGAAGAGTTCTCCCCTGAAAGCTGGATTCCCAAGGATTGTCTGTGTGAATTCCTAGCCCGCTAGGCTGAAATTAAGCGACGTAAAGTCGTGCCGAAGTCAAATCGGTCGTCATGGTACTCGAGCGAAACTGAGTGCTTTAACGCTCGCCGTTCGGCCCCACATCCGTCCAGATACTCGGGGGAGGACTCCCCTGAAAGCTGGATTCCCACCGATAATGTGTTTCAAATCTTAGCCCACTAGCTCAAAAGTAAGCGCTAAAAAGTCCTGCCAAAATCACATAGGTTGTCATGTCACAATTTAGTCAATAAAGGCCTCCTACTAGAGCGAAACCGAGTGCTTTGACGCTCGCCGTTCGGCCTCACGAGCTCCGAGAGGCTTGGAAGAGGCCTCCCTTGAAAGCTGGATTCCCAAGGCTTGTTTGTGTAAATTCCTAGCCCGCTAGGTAGAAATTAATCGACCTAAAGTCGTGCCGAAGTCAAATCGGTCGTCATGGTACTCGAGCAAAACTGAGTGCTTTAACGCTCGCCCCCACATCCGTCCAGATACTCGGGGGACGACTCCCCTGAAAGCTGGATTCCCACCGATCGTTTGTTTCAAATCTTAGCGCACTAGGTCAAAAGTAAGCGCTAAAAAGTCCTGCCAAAATCACATAGGTCGTCATGTTTCAATTTACTCAATAAAGGCCTCCTACTGGACCGAAACTGAGTGCTTTAACGCTCGCCGCTCGGCCCCACAGCCGTCCAGAGACTCGGGTGAGGCTTCCCCTGAAAGCTGGATTCCCACCGATCGTTTGTTTCAAATCTTAGCCCACTAGCTCAAAACTAGGCGCTAAAATGTCCTGCCAAAGTCACATAGGTCGTCATGTTACAATTTAGTCAATAAAGGCCTACTACTGGAGAGAAACCAAGTGCTTTGACGCTCGCCGTTCGGCCCCACAGCTGTCCAGAGACTCGGGGGAGGCCTCCCCTGAAAGCTGTATTCCCACCGATCGTTTGTTTCAAATCTTAGCCCACTAGCTCAAAAGTAAGCGCTAAAAAGTCTTGCCAAAGTCACATAGGTCGTCATGTTACAATTTAGTCAATAAAGGCCTACTACTGGAGCGAAACCGAGTGCTTTGACGCTCGCCGATAGGCCCCACGACCTCTGAGAGGCTTGGAAGTGGCCTCCCCTGAAAGCTGGATTCCCAAGGATTGTCTGTGTGAATTCCTAGCCCGCTAGGCTGAAATTAAGCGACCTAAAGTCGTGCCGAAGTCAAATCGGTCGTCATGGTACTCGAGCGAAACTGAGTGCTTTAATGCTCGCCGCTCGGCCCCACAGCCGTCCAGAGACTCGGGGGAGGACTACCCAGAAAGCTGGATTCCCACCGATCGTGGGTTTCAAATCTTATCGCACGAGGTCAAAAGTAAGCGCTAAAACGTCCTGCCAAAGTCACATAGGTTGTCATGTTACAATTTAGTCAATATAGGCCTCCTACAGGAGCGAAACCGAGTGCATTGACGCTCGCCGTTCGGCCCCACGACCTCCGAGAGGCTTGGAAGAGGCCTCCCCTGAAAGCTGGATTCCCACCGATCGTTTGTTTAAAATCTTAGCCCAGTAGCTGAAAAGTAGGCGCAAAGAAGTCCTGCCAAAATCACATAGGTCGTCATGTTACAATTTAGACAATAAAGGCCTCCTACTGGACCGAAACTGAGTGCTTTAACGCTCGCCGCTCGGCCCCACAGCCGTCCAGAGACTCGGGGGAGGCCTCCCCTAAAAGCTGGATTCCCACCGATCGTTTGTTTCAAATCTTAGCCCAGTAGCTGAAAAGTAGGCGCAAAAAAGTCTTGCCAAAGTCACATAGGTCGTTATGTTACAATTTAGTCAATAAAGACCTACTACTGGAGCGAAACCGAGTGCTTTGACGCTCGCCGTTCGGCCCCACGACCTCTGAGAGGCTTGGAAGAGGCCTCCCCTGAAAGCTGGATTCCCAAGGATTGTCTGTGTGAATTCCTAGCCCGCTAGGCTGAAATTAAGCGACCTAAAGTCGTGCCGAAGTAATATCGGTCGTCATGGTACTCGAGCAAAACTGAGCGCTTTAACGCTCGCCGCTCGGCCCCACAGCCGTCCAGAGACTAGGGGGAGGACTCCCCTTAAAGCTGGATTCCCACCGATCGTTTGTTTCAAATCTTAGCGCACTAGGTCAAAAGTAAGCGCTAAAACGTCCTGCCAAAGTCACATAGGTTGTCATGTTACAATTTAGTCAATATAGGCCTCCTACTGGAGCGAAACCGAGTGCTTTAACGCTCGCCGCTCATCCCCACAGCCGTCCAGAGTCTCGGGGGATGCCTCCCCTGAAAGCTGGATTCCCACCGATCGTTTCTTTCAAATCTTAGCCCACTAGCTCAAACGTAGGCGCTAAAAAGTCTTGCCAAAGTCACATTGGTCGTCATGTTACAATTTAGTCAATAAAGGGCGACTACTGGAGAGAAATTGAGTGCTTTAACGCTCGCCGTTCGGCCCCACAACCTCCGAGAGGCTTGGAAGAGGCCTCCCCTAAAAGCTGGATTCCCACCGATCGTTCGTTTCAAATCTTCGCCCAGTAACTGAAAAGTAGGCGCTAAAAAGTCCTGCCAAAATCACATCGGTCGTCATGTTACAATTTAGTCAATAAAGGCCTACTACTGGAGCGAAACCGAGTGCTTTGACGCTCGCCGTTCGGCCTCACGACCTCAGAGAGGCTTGGAAGAGTTCTCCCCTGAAAGCTGGATTCCCAAGGATTGTCTGTGTGAATTCCTAGCCCGCTAGGCTGAAATTAAGCGACGTAAAGTCGTGCCGAAGTCAAATCGGTCGTCATGGTACTCGAGCGAAACTGAGTGCTTTAACGCTCGCCGTTCGGCCCCACATCCGTCCAGATACTCGGGGGAGGACTCCCCTGAAAGCTGGATTCCCACCGATAATGTGTTTCAAATCTTAGCCCACTAGCTCAAAAGTAAGCGCTAAAAAGTCCTGCCAAAATCACATAGGTTGTCATGTCACAATTTAGTCAATAAAGGCCTCCTACTAGAGCGAAACCGAGTGCTTTGACGCTCGCCGTTCGGCCTCACGAGCTCCGAGAGGCTTGGAAGAGGCCTCCCTTGAAAGCTGGATTCCCAAGGCTTGTTTGTGTAAATTCCTAGCCCGCTAGGTAGAAATTAATCGACCTAAAGTCGTGCCGAAGTCAAATCGGTCGTCATGGTACTCGAGCAAAACTGAGTGCTTTAACGCTCGCCCCCACAGCCGTCCAGAGACTCGGGGGACGACTCCCCTGAAAGCTGGATTCCCACCGATCGTTTGTTTCAAATCTTAGCGCACTAGGTCAAAAGTAAGCGCTAAAAAGTCCTGCCAAAATCACATAGGTCGTCATGTTTCAATTTACTCAATAAAGGCCTCCTACTGGACCGAAACTGAGTGCTTTAACGCTCGCCGCTCGGCACCACAGCCGTCCAGAGACTCGGGTGAGGCTTCCCCTGAAAGCTGGATTTCCACCGATCGTTTGTTTCAAATCTTAGCCCACTAGCTCAAAACTAGGCGCTAAAATGTCCTGCCAAAGTCACATAGGTCGTCATGTTACAATTTAGTCAATAAAGGCCTACTACTGGAGAGAAACCAAGTGCTTTGACGCTCGCCGTTCGGCCCCACAGCTGTCCAGAGACTCGGGGGAGGCCTCCCCTGAAAGCTGTATTCCCACCGATCGTTTGTTTCAAATCTTAGCCCACTAGCTCAAAAGTAAGCGCTAAAAAGTCTTGCCAAAGTCACATAGGTCGTCATGTTACAATTTAGTCAATAAAGGCCTACTACTGGAGCGAAACCGAGTGCTTTGACGCTCGCCGATAGGCCCCACGACCTCTGAGAGGCTTGGAAGTGGCCTCCCCTGAAAGCTGGATTCCCAAGGATTGTCTGTGTGAATTCCTAGCCCGCTAGGCTGAAATTAAGCGACCTAAAGTCGTGCCGAAGTCAAATCGGTCGTCATGGTACTCGAGCGAAACTGAGTGCTTTAATGCTCGCCGCTCGGCCCCACAGCCGTCCAGAGACTCGGGGGAGGACTACCCAGAAAGCTGGATTCCCACCGATCGTGGGTTTCAAATCTTATCGCACGAGGTCAAAAGTAAGCGCTAAAACGTCCTGCCGAAGTCACATAGGTTGTCATGTTACAATTTAGTCAATATAGGCCTCCTACAGGAGCGAAACCGATTGCATTGACGCTCGCCGTTCGGCCCCACGACCTCCGAGAGGCTTGGAAGAGGCCTCCCCTGAAAGCTGGATTCCCACCGATCGTTTGTTTAAAATCTTAGCCCAGTAGCTGAAAAGTAGGCGCAAAGAAGTCCTGCCAAAATCACATAGGTCGTCATGTTACAATTTAGACAATAAAGGCCTCCTACTGGACCGAAACTGAGTGCTTTAACGTTTGCCGCTCGGCCCCACAGCCGTCCAGAGACTCGGGGGTGGCCTCCCCTAAAAGCTGGATTCCCACCGATCGTTTGTTTCAAATCTTAGCCCAGTAGCTGAAAAGTAGGCGCAAAAAAGTCTTGCCAAAGTCACATAGGTCGTTATGTTACAATTTAGTCAATAAAGACCTACTACTGGAGCGAAACCGAGTGCTTTGACGCTCGCCGTTCGGCCCCACGACCTCTGAGAGGCTTGGAAGAGGCCTCCCCTGAAAGCTGGATTCCCAAGGATTGTCTGTGTGAATTCCTAGCCCGCTAGGCTGAAATTAAGCGACCTAAAGTCGTGCCGAAGTAATATCGGTCGTCATGGTACTCGAGCAAAACTGAGCGCTTTAACGCTCGCCGCTCGGCCCCACAGCCGTCCAGAGACTAGGGGGAGGACTCCCCTGAAAGCTGGATTCCCACCGATCGTTTGTTTCAAATCTTAGCGCACTAGGTCAAAAGTAAGTGCTAAAAAGTCCTGCCAAAGTCACATAGGTTCTCATGTTACAATTTAGTCAATAAAGGCCTAAGACTGGAGCGAAACCGAGTGCTTTGACGCTCGCCGTTAGGCCCCACAACCTCTGAGAGGCTTGGAAGTGGCCTCCCCTGAAAGCTGGATTCCCAAGGCTTGTCTGTGTGAATTCCTAGCCCGCTAGGCAGAAATTAGGCGACCTAAAGTCGTGCCGAAGTCAAATCGGTCATCATGGTACTCGAGCAAAACCGAGTGCTTTGACGCTCGCCGTTCGGGCCCACGACCTCCGAGAGGCTTGGAAGCGGCCTCCCCTAAAAGCTGGATTCCCACCGACCGATTTTCTCAAATCTTAGCCCACTAGCTCAAAGGTAGGCGCTAAAAAGTCTTGCCAAAGCCACATAGGTAGTCATGTTACAATTTAGTCAATAAAGGCCTCCTACTGGACCGAAACTGAATGCTTTAACGCTCGCTGTTCGGCCCCACGACCTCCGAGAGGCTTGGAAGAGGCCTCCCCTGAAAGCTGGATTCCCAAGGATTGTCTGTGTGAATTCCTAGCCCGCTAGGCTGAAATTAAGCGACCTAAAGTCGTGCCGAAGTCAAATCGGTCGTCATGGTACTCGAGCGAAACTGAGTGCTTTAACGCTCGCCGCTCGGCCCCACAGCCGTCCAGAGACTCGGGGGAGGACTACCCGGAAAGCTGGATTCCCACCGATCGTTTGTTTCAAATCTTAGCGCACTAGGTCAAAAGTAAGCGCTAAAACGTCCTGCCAAAGTCACATAGGTTGTCATGTTACAATTTAGTCAATATAGGCCTCCTACTGGAGCGAAACCGAGTGCTTTGACGCTCGCCGTTCGGCCCCACGACCTCCGAGAGGCTTGGAAGAGGCCTCCCCTGAAAGCTGGATTCCCACCGATCGTTTGTTTCAAATCTTCGCCCAGTAGCTGAAAAGTAGGCGCTAAAAAGTCCTGCCAAAGTCACATAGGTCGTCATGTTACAATTTAGTCAATAAAACCCTACTACTGGAGCGAAACAGAGTGCTTTGACGCTCGCCGTTCGGCCTCACGAGCTCCGAGAGGCTTGGAAGAGGCCTCCCTTGAAAGCTGGATTCCCAAGGCTTGTTTGTGTAAATTCTTAGCCCGCTAGGTAGAAATTAAGCGACCTAAAGTCGTGCCTAAGTCAAATCGGTCGTCATGGTACTCGAGCGAAACTGAGTGCTTTAACGCTCGCCGCTCGGCCCCATAGCCGTCCAGAGACTCGGGGGAGGACTCCCCTGAAAGCTGGATTCCCACCGATCGTTTGTTTCAAATCTTAGCGCACTAGGTGAAAAGTAAGCGCTAAAAAGTCCTGCCAAAGTCACATAGGTTGTCATGTTACAATTTAGTCAATAAAGGCCTACTACTGGAGCGAAACCGAGTGCTTTGACGCTCGCCGTTCGGGCCCACGCCCTCCGAGAGGCTTGGAAGAGGCCTCCCCTGAAAGCTGGATTCCCACCGATCGTTTCTTTCAAATCTTAGCCCAGTAGCTGAAAAGTAGGCGCTAAAAAGTCCTGCCAAAATCACATAGGTCGTCATGTTACAATTTAGGCAATAAAGTCCGCCTACTGGACCGAAACTGAGTGCTTTAACGCTCGCCGCTCGGCCCCACAGCCGTCCAGACACTCGGGGGAGGCCTCCCTTGAAAGCTGGATTCCCAAGGCTTGTTTGTGTAAATTCCTAGCCCGCTAGGTAGAAATTAAGCGAACTAAAGTCGTGCCGAAGTCAAATCGGTCGTCATGGTACTCAAGCGAAACTGAGTGCTTTAACGCTCGCCGCTCGGCCCCACAGCCGTCCAGAGACTCGGGGGAGGACGACCCGGAAAGCTGGATTCCCACCGATCGTTTGTTTCAAATCTTCGCCCAGTAGCTGAAAAGTAGGCGCTAAAAAGTCCTGGCAAATTCACATAGGTCGTCATGTTACAATTTAGTCAATAAAACCCTACTACTGGAGCGAAACAGAGTGCTTTGACGCTCGCCGTTCGGCCTCACGAGCTCCGAGAGGCTTGGAAGAGGCCTCCCTTGAAAGCTGGATTCCCAAGGCTTGTTTGTGTAAATTCTTAGCCCGCTAGGTAGAAATTAAGCGACCTAAAGTCGTGCCGAAGTCAAATCGGTCGTCATGGTACTCGAGCGAAACTGAGTGCTTTAACGCTCGCCGCTCGGCCCCACAGCCGTCCAGAGACTCGGGGGAGGACTCCCCTGAAAGCTGGATTCCCACCGATCGTTTGTTTCAAATCTTAGCGCACTAGGTGAAAAGTAAGCGCTAAAAAGTCCTGCCAAAGTCACATAGGTTGTCATGTTACAATTTAGTCAATAAAGGCCTACTACTGGAGCGAAACCGAGTGCTTTGACGCTCGCCGTTCGGGCCCACGCCCTCCGAGAGGCTTGGAAGAGGCCTCCCCTGAAAGCTGGATTCCCACCGATCGTTTCTTTCAAATCTTAGCCCAGTAGCTGAAAAGTAGGCGCTAAAAAGTCCTGCCAAAATCACATAGGTCGTCATGTTACAATTTAGTCAATAAAGTCCGCCTACTGGACCGAAACTGAGTGCTTTAACGCTCGCCGCTCGGCCCCACAGCCGTCCAGACACTCGGGGGAGGCCTCCCTTGAAAGCTGGATTCCCAAGGCTTGTTTGTGTAAATTCCTAGCCCGCTAGGTAGAAATTAAGCGAACTAAAGTCGTGCCGAAGTCAAATCGGTCGTCATGGTACTCGAGCGAAACTGAGTGCTTTAACGCTCGCCGCTCGGCCCCACAGCCGTCCAGAGACTCGGGGGAGGACGACCCGGAAAGCTGGATTCCCACCGATCGTTTGTTTCAAATCTTAGCGCACTAGGTCAAAAGTAAGCGCTAAAACGTCCTGCCAAAGTCACATAGGTTGTCATGTTACAATTTACTCAATAAAGGCCTCCTACTGGACCGAAACTGAGTGCTTTAACGCTCGCCGCTCAGCCCCACAGCCGTCCAGAGACTCGGGGGAGGACTCCCCTGAAAGCTGGATTCCCACCGATCGTTTGTTTCAAATCTTCGCCCAGTAGCTGAAAAGTAGGCGCTAAAAAGTCCTGCCAAAGTCACATAGGTCGTCATGTTACAATTTAGTCAATAAAACCCTACTACTGGAGCGAAACAGAGTGCTTTGACGCTCGCCGTTCGGCCTCACGAGCTCCGAGAGGCTTGGAAGAGGCCTCCCTTGAAAGCTGGATTCCCAAGGCTTGTTTGTGTAAATTCCTAGCCCGCTAGGTAGAAATTAAGCGACCTAAAGTCGTGCCGAAGTCAAATCGGTCGTCATGGTACTCGAGCGAAACTGAGTGCTTTAACGCTCGCCCCCACAGCCGTCCAGAGACTCGGGGGAGGACTCCCCTGAAAGCTGGATTCCCACCGATCGTTTGTTTCAAATCTTAGCCCAGTAGCTGAAAAGTAGGCGCTAAGAAGTCCTGCCAAAATCACATAGGTCGTCATGTTACAATTTAGCCAATAAAGGCCTCCTACTGGACCGAAACTGAGTGCTTTAACGCTCGCCGCTCGTCCCCACAGCCGTCCAGAGACTCGGGGAAGGCCTCCCCTAAAAGCTGGATTCCCACCGATCGTTTGTTTCAAATCTTAGCCCAGTAGCCTAAAAGTAGGCGCAAAAAAGTCTTGCCAAAGTCACATAGGTCGTTATGTTACAATTTAGTCAATAAAGACCTACTACTGGAGCGAAACCGAGTGCTTTGACGCTTGCCGTTCGGCCCCACGACCTCTGAGAGGCTTGGAAGAGGCCTCCCCTGAAAGCTGGATTCCCAAGGATTGTCTGTGTGAATTCCTAGCCCGCTAGGCTGAAATTAAGCGACCTAAAGTCGTGCCGAAGTAATATCGGTCGTCATGGTACTCGAG
This sequence comes from Phycodurus eques, assembly GCF_024500275.1. Taxonomy (NCBI): domain Eukaryota; kingdom Metazoa; phylum Chordata; class Actinopteri; order Syngnathiformes; family Syngnathidae; genus Phycodurus; species Phycodurus eques. The sequence goes on along the minus strand of NW_026904083.1, from coordinate 57,290 downwards.
CAAAACTGAGCGCTTTAACGCTCGCCGCTCGGCCCCACAGCCGTCCAGAGACTAGGGGGAGGACTCCCCTTAAAGCTGGATTCCCACCGATCGTTTGTTTCAAATCTTAGCGCACTAGGTCAAAAGTAAGCGCTAAAAAGTCCTGCCAAAATCACATAGGTTGTCATGTCACAATTTAGTCAATAAAGGCCTCCTACTGTAGCGAAACCGAGTGCTTTGACGCTCGCCGTTCGGCCCCACAGCCGTCCAGAGTCTCGGGGGAGGCCTCCCCTGAAAGCTGGATTCCCACCGATCGTTTGTTTCAAATCTTAGCCCACTAGCTCAAACGTAGGCGCTAAAAAGTCTTGCCAAAGTCACATTGGTCGTCATGTTACAATTTAGTCAATGAAGGCCGACTACTGGAGAGAAACTGAGTGCTTTAACGCTCGCCGTTCGGCCCCACAACCTCCGAGAGGCTTGGAAGAGGCCTCCCCTGAAAGCTGGATTCCCACCGATCGTTTGTTTCAAATCTTCGCCCAGTAACTGAAAAGTAGGTGCTAAAAAGTCCTGCCAAAATCACATCGGTCGTCATGTTACAATTTAGTCAATAAAGGCCTACTACTGGAGCGAAACCGAGTGCTTTGACGCTCGCCGTTCGGCCTCACGACCTCTGAGAGGCTTGGAAGAGTTCTCCCCTGAAAGCTGGATTCCCAAGGATTGTCTGTGTGAATTCCTAGCCCGCTAGGCTGAAATTAAGCGACCTAAAGTCGTGCCGAAGTCAAATCGGTTGTCATGGTACTCGAGCGAAACTGAGTGCTTTAACGCTCGCCGTTCGGCCCCACATCCGTCCAGATACTCAGGGGAGGACTCCCCTGAAAGCTGGATTCCCACCGATAATGTGTTTCAAATCTTAGCCCACTAGCTCAAAAGTAAGCGCTAAAAAGTCCTGCCAAAATCACATAGGTCGTCATGTTACAATTTATTCAATAAAGGCCTACTACTGGACCGAAACTGAGTGCTTTAACGCTCGCCGCTCGGCCCCACAGCCGTCCAGAGACTCGGGGGAGGACTACCCGGAAAGCTGGATTCCCACCTATCGTTTGTTTCAAATCTTAGCGCACTAGGTCAAAAGTAAGCGCTAAAACGTCCTGCCAAAGTCACATAGGTTGTCATGTTACAATTTAGTCAATATAGGCCTCCTACTGGAGCGAAACCGAGTGCTTTAACGCTCGCCGCTCATCCCCACAGCCGTCCAGAGTCTCGGGGGAGGCCTCCCCTGAAAGCTGGATTCCCACCGATCGTTTGTTTCAAATCTTAGCCCACTAGCTCAAACGTAGGCGCTAAAAAGTCTTGCCAAAGTCACATAGGTCGTCATGTTACAATTTAGTCAATAAAGGCCGACTACTGGAGAGAAATTGAGTGCTTTAACGCTCGCCGTTCGGCCCCACAACCTCCGAGAGGCTTGGAAGAGGCCTCCCCTGAAAGCTGGATTCCCACCGATCGTTTGTTTCAAATCTTCGCCCAGTAACTGAAAAGTAGGCGCTAAAAAGTCCTGCCAAAATCACATCGGTCGTCATGTTACAATTTAGTCAATAAAGGCCTACTACTGGAGCGAAACCGAGTGCTTTGACGCTCGCCGTTCGGCCTCACGACCTCTGAGAGGCTTGGAAGAGTTCTCCCCTGAAAGCTGGATTCCCAAGGATTGTCTGTGTGAATTCCTAGCCCGCTAGGCTGAAATTAAGCGACCTAAAGTCGTGCCGAAGTCAAATCGGTTGTCATGGTACTCGAGCGAAACTGAGTGCTTTAACGCTCGCCGTTCGGCCCCACATCCGTCCAGATACTCAGGGGAGGACTCCACTGAAAGCTGGATTCCCACCGATAATGTGTTTCAAATCTTAGCCCACTAGCTCAAAAGTCAGCGCTAAAAAGTCCTGCCAAAATCACATAGGTCGTCATGTTACAATTTAATCAATAAAGGCCTACTACTGGACCGAAACTGAGTGCTTTAACGCTCGCCGCTCGGCCCCAAACCCGTCCAGAGACTCGGGGGAGGACTCCCCTGAAAGCTGGATTCCCACCGATCGTTTGTTTCAAATCTTAGCGCACTAGGTCAAAAGTAAGCGCTAAAAAGTCCTGCCAAAGTCACATAGGTTGTCATGTTACAATTTAGTCAATAAAGGCCTAAGACTGGAGCGAAACCGAGTGCTTTGAAGCTCGCCGTTCGGGCCCACGACCTCCGAGAGGCTTGGAAGAGGCCTCCCCTGAAAGCTGGATTCCCACCGATCGTTTGTTTCAAATCTTCGCCCAGTAGCTGAAAAGTAGGCGCAAAAAGTCCTGCCAAAGTCACATAGGTCGTCATGTTACAATTTAGTCAATAAAACCCTACTACTGGACCGAAACTGAGTGCTTTAACGCTCGCCGCTCGGCCCCACAGCCGTCCAGAGACTCGGGTGAGGCTTCCCCTGAAAGCTGGATTCCCACCGATCGTTTGTTTCAAATCTTCGCCCAGTAGCTGAAAAGTAGGCGCTAAAAAGTCCTGCCAAAGTCACATAGGTCGTCATGTTACAATTTAGTCAATAAAACCCTACTACTGGAGCGAAACAGAGTGCTTTGACGCTCGCCGTTCGGCCTCACGAGCTCCGAGAGGCTTGGAAGAGGCCTCACTTGAAAGCTGGATTCCTAAGGCTTGTTTGTGTAAATTCCTAGCCCGCTAGGTAGAAATTAAGCGACCGAAAGTCGTGCCGAAGTCAAATCGGTCGTCATGGTACTCGAGCGAAACTGAGTGCTTTAACGCTCGCCGCTCGGCCCCACAGCCGTCCAGAGACTCGGGTGAGGCCTCCCCTGAAAGCTGGATTCCCACCGATCGTTTGTTTCAAATCTTAGCCCACTAGCTCAAAACTAGGCGCTAAAATGTCCTGCCAAAGTCACATAGGTCGTCATGTTACAATTTATTCAATAAAGGCCTACTACTGGAGAGAAACCAAGTGCTTTGACGCTCGCCGTTCGGCCCCACAGCTGTCCAGAGACTCGGGGGAGGACTCCCCTGAAAGCTGGATTCCCACCGATCGTTTGTTTCAAATCTTAGCGCACTAGGTCAAAAGTAAGCGCTAAAAAGTCCTGCCAAAGTCACATAGGTTGTCATGTTACAATTTAGTCAATAAAGGCCTAAGACTGGAGCGAAACCGAGTGCTTTGACGCTCGCCGTTCGGGCCCACGACCTCCGAGAGGCTTGGAAGAGGCCTCCCCTGAAAGCTGGATTCCCACCGATCGTTTGTTTCAAATCTTCGCCCAGTAGCTGAAAAGTAGGCGCAAAAAGTCCTGCCAAAGTCACATAGGTCGTCATGTTACAATTTAGTCAATAAAACCCTACTACTGGACCGAAACTGAGTGCTTTAACGCTCGCCGCTCGGCCCCACAGCCGTCCAGAGACTCGGGTGAGGCTTCCCCTGAAAGCTGGATTCCCACCGATCGTTTGTTTCAAATCTTAGCGCACTAGGTCAAAAGTAAGCGCTAAAAAGTCCTGCCAAAGTCACATAGGTTCTCATGTTACAATTTAGTCAATAAAGGCCTAAGACTGGAGCGAAACCGAGTGCTTTGACGCTCGCCGTTAGGCCCCACAACCTCTGAGAGGCTTGGAAGTGGCCTCCCCTGAAAGCTGGATTCCCAAGGCTTGTCTGTGTGAATTCCTAGCCCGCTAGGCAGAAATTAGGCGACCTAAAGTCGTGCCGAAGTCAAATCGGTCGTCATGGTACTCGAGCAAAACCGAGTGCTTTGACGCTCGCCGTTCGGGCCCACGACCTCCGAGAGGCTTGGAAGCGGCCTCCCCTAAAAGCTGGATTCCCACCGACCGTTTTTCTCAAATCTTAGCCCACTAGCTCAAAGGTAGGCGCTAAAAAGTCTTGCCAAAGTCACATAGGTAGTCATGTTACAATTTAGTCAATAAAGGCCTCCTACTGGACCGAAACTGAATGCTTTAACGCTCGCTGTTCGGCCCCACGACCTCCGAGAGGCTTGGAAGTGGCCTCCCCTGAAAGCTGGATTCCCAAGGATTGTCTGTGTGAATTCCTAGCCCGCTAGGCTGAAATTAAGCGACCTAAAGTCGTGCCGAAGTCAAATCGGTCGTCATGGTACTCGAGCGAAACTGAGTGCTTTAACGCTCGCCGCTCGGCCCCACAGCCGTCCAGAGACTCGGGGGAGGACTACCCGGAAAGTTGGATTCCCACCGATCGTTTGTTTCAAATCTTAGCGCACTAGGTCAAAAGTAAGCGCTAAAACGTCCTGCCAAAGTCACATAGGTTGTCATGTTACAATTTAGTCAATATAGGCCTCCTACTGGAGCGAAACCGAGTGCTTTGACACTCGCCGTTCGGGCCCACGCCCTCCGAGAGGCTTGGAAGAGGCCTCCCCTGAAAGCTGGATTCCCACCGATCGTTTCTTTCAAATCTTAGCCCAGTAGCTGAAAAGTAGGCGCTAAAAAGTCCTGCCAAAATCACATAGGTCGTCATGTTACAATTTAGTCAATAAAGTCCGCCTACTGGAGCGAAACCGAGTGCTTTGACGCTCGCCGTTCGGGCCCACGCCCTCCGAGAGGCTTGGAAGAGGCCTCCCCTGAAAGCTGGATTCCCACCGATCGTTTCTTTCAAATCTTAGCCCAGTAGCTGAAAAGTAGGCGCTAAAAAGTCCTGCCAAAATCACATAGGTCGTCATGTTACAATTTAGTCAATAAAGTCCGCCTACTGGACCGAAACTGAGTGCTTTAACGCTCGCCGCTCGGCCCCACAGCCGTCCAGACACTCGGGGGAGGCCTCCCTTGAAAGCTGGATTCCCAAGGCTTGTTTGTGTAAATTCCTAGCCCGCTAGGTAGAAATTAAGCGAACTAAAGTCGTGCCGAAGTCAAATCGGTCGTCATGGTACTCGAGCGAAACTGAGTGCTTTAACGCTCGCCGCTCGGCCCCACAGCCGTCCAGAGACTCGGGGGAGGACGACCCGGAAAGCTGGATTCCCACCGATCGTTTGTTTCAAATCTTAGCGCACTAGGTCAAAAGTAAGCGCTAAAACGTCCTGCCAAAGTCACATAGGTTGTCATGTTACAATTTAGTCAATATAGGCCTCCTACTGGAGCGAAACCGAGTGCTTTGACGCTCGCCGTTCGGCCCCACGACCTCCGAGAGGCTTGGAAGAGACCTCCCCTGAAAGCTGGATTCCCACCGATCGTTTCTTTCAAATCTTAGCCCAGTAGCTGAAAAGTAGGCGCTAAAAAGTCCTGCCAAAATCACATAGGTCGTCATGTTACAATTTAGTCAATAAAGTCCGCCTACTGGACCGAAACTGAGTGCTTTAACGCTCGCCGCTCGGCCCCACAGCCGTCCAGACACTCGGGGGAGGCCTCCCTTGAAAGCTGGATTCCCAAGGCTTGTTTGTGTAAATTCCTAGCCCGCTAGGTAGAAATTAAGCGAACTAAAGTCGTGCCGAAGTCAAATCGGTCGTCATGGTACTCGAGCGAAACTGAGTGCTTTAACGCTCGCCGCTCGGCCCCACAGCCGTCCAGAGACTCGGGGGAGGACGACCCGGAAAGCTGGATTCCCACCGATCGTTTGTTTCAAATCTTAGCGCACTAGGTCAAAAGTAAGCGCTAAAACGTCCTGCCAAAGTCACATAGGTTGTCATGTTACAATTTAGTCAATATAGGCCTCCTACTGGAGCGAAACCGAGTGCTTTGACGCTCGCCGTTCGGCCTCACGAGCTCCGAGAGGCTTGGAAGAGGCCTCCCTTGAAAGCTGGATTCCCAAGGCTTGTTTGTGTAAATTCTTAGCCCGCTAGGTAGAAATTAAGCGACCTAAAGTCGTGCCGAAGTCAAATCGGTCGTCATGGTACTCGAGCGAAACTGAGTGCTTTAACGCTCGCCGCTCGGCCCCATAGCCGTCCAGAGACTCGGGGGAGGACTTCCCTGAAAGCTGGATTCCCACCGATCGTTTGTTTCAAATCTTAGCGCACTAGGTGAAAAGTAAGCGCTAAAAAGTCCTGCCAAAGTCACATAGGTTGTCATGTTACAATTTAGTCAATAAAGGCCTACTACTGGAGCGAAACCGAGTGCTTTGACGCTCGCCGTTCGGGCCCACGCCCTCCGAGAGGCTTGGAAGAGGCCTCCCCTGAAAGCTGGATTCCCACCGATCGTTTCTTTCAAATCTTAGCCCAGTAGCTGAAAAGTAGGCGCTAAAAAGTCCTGCCAAAATCACATAGGTCGTCATGTTACAATTTAGGCAATAAAGTCCGCCTACTGGACCGAAACTGAGTGCTTTAACGCTCGCCGCTCGGCCCCACAGCCTTCCAGACACTCGGGGGAGGCCTCCCTTGAAAGCTGGATTCCCAAGGCTTGTTTGTGTAAATTCCTAGCCCGCTAGGTAGAAATTAAGCGAACTAAAGTCGTGCCGAAGTCAAATCGGTCGTCATGGTACTCAAGCGAAACTGAGTGCTTTAACGCTCGCCGCTCGGCCCCACAGCCGTCCAGAGACTCGGGGGAGGACGACCCGGAAAGCTGGATTCCCACCGATCGTTTGTTTCAAATCTTCGCCCAGTAGCTGAAAAGTAGGCGCTAAAAAGTCCTGCCAAATTCACATAGGTCGTCATGTTACAATTTAGTCAATAAAACCCTACTACTGGAGCGAAACAGAGTGCTTTGACGCTCGCCGTTCGGCCTCACGAGCTCTGAGAGGCTTGGAAGAGGCCTCCCTTGAAAGCTGGATTCCCAAGGCTTGTTTGTGTAAATTCTTAGCCCGCTAGGTAGAAATTAAGCGACCTAAAGTCGTGCCGAAGTCAAATCGGTCGTCATGGTACTCGAGCGAAACTGAGTGCTTTAACGCTCGCCGCTCGGCCCCACAGCCGTCCAGAGACTCGGGGGAGGACTCCCCTGAAAGCTGGATTCCCACCGATCGTTTGTTTCAAATCTTAGCGCACTAGGTGAAAAGTAAGCGCTAAAAAGTCCTGCCAAAGTCACATAGGTTGTCATGTTACAATTTAGTCAATAAAGGCCTACTACTGGAGCGAAACCGAGTGCTTTGACGCTCGCCGTTCGGGCCCACGCCCTCCGAGAGGCTTGGAAGAGGCCTCCCCTGAAAGCTGGATTCCCACCGATCGTTTCTTTCAAATCTTAGCCCAGTAGCTGAAAAGTAGGCGCTAAAAAGTCCTGCCAAAATCACATAGGTCGTCATGTTACAATTTAGTCAATAAAGTCCGCCTACTGGACCGAAACTGAGTGCTTTAACGCTCGCCGCTCGGCCCCACAGCCGTCCAGACACTCGGGGGAGGCCTCCCTTGAAAGCTGGATTCCCAAGGCTTGTTTGTGTAAATTCCTAGCCCGCTAGGTAGAAATTAAGCGAACTAAAGTCGTGCCGAAGTCAAATCGGTCGTCATGGTACTCGAGCGAAACTGAGTGCTTTAACGCTCGCCGCTCGGCCCCACAGCCGTCCAGAGACTCGGGGGAGGACGACCCGGAAAGCTGGATTCCCACCGATCGTTTGTTTCAAATCTTAGCGCACTAGGTCAAAAGTAAGCGCTAAAACGTCCTGCCAAAGTCACATAGGTTGTCATGTTACAATTTAGTCAATATAGGCCTCCTACTGGAGCGAAACCGAGTGCTTTGACGCTCGCCGTTCGGCCCCACGACCTCCGAGAGGCTTGGAAGAGGCCTCCCCTGAAAGCTGGATTCCCACCGATCGTTTGTTTCAAATCTTCGCCCAGTAGCTGAGAAGTAGGCGCTAAAAAGTCCTGCCAAAGTCACATAGGTCGTCATGTTACAATTTAGTCAATAAAACCCTACTACTGGAGCGAAACAGAGTGCTTTGACGCTCGCCGTTCGGCCTCACGACCTCTGAGAGGCTTGGAAGAGTTCTCCCCTGAAAGCTGGATTCCCAAGGATTGTCTGTGTAAATTCTTAGCCCGCTAGGTAGAAATTAAGCGACCTAAAGTCGTGCCGAAGTCAAATCGGTCGTCATGGTACTCGAGCAAAACTGAGTGCTTTAACGCTCGCCGCTCGGCCCCACAGCCGTCCAGAGACTCGGGGGAGGACTCCCCTGAAAGCTGGATTCCCACCGATCGTTTGTTTCAAATCTTAGCGCACTAGGTCAAAAGTAAGCGCTAAAAAGTCCTGCCAAAATCACATAGGTCGTCATGTTACAATTTACTCAATAAAGGCCTCCTACTGGACCGAAACTGAGTGCTTTAACGCTCGCCGCTCAGCCCCACAGCCGTCCAGAGACTCGGGGGAGGACTCCCCTGAAAGCTGGATTCCCACCGATCGTTTGTTTCAAATCTTCGCCCAGTAGCTGAAAAGTAGGCGCTAAAAAGTCCTGCCAAAGTCACATAGGTCGTCATGTTACAATTTAGTCAATAAAACCCTACTACTGGAGCGAAACAGAGTGCTTTGACGCTCGCCGTTCGGCCTCACGAGCTCCGAGAGGCTTGGAAGAGGCCTCCCTTGAAAGCTGGATTCCCAAGGCTTGTTTGTGTAAATTCCTAGCCCACTAGGTAGAAATTAAGCGACCTAAAGTCGTGCCGAAGTCAAATCGGTCGTCATGGTACTCGAGCGAAACTGAGTGCTTTAACGCTCGCCCCCACAGCCGTCCAGAGACTCGGGGGAGGACTCCCCTGAAAGCTGGATTCCCACCGATCGTTTGTTTCAAATCTTAGCGAACTAGGTCAAAAGTAAGCGCTAAAACGTCCTGCCAAAGTCACATAAGTTGTCATGTTACAATTTAGTCAATATAGGCCTCCTACTGGAGCGAAACCGAGTGCATTGACGCTCGCCGTTCGGCCCCACGACCTCCGAGAGGCTTGGAAGAGGCCTCCCCTGAAAGCTGGATTCCCACCGATCGTTTGTTTAAAATCTTAGCCCAGTAGCTGAAAAGTAGGCGCTAAGAAGTCCTGCCAAAATCACATAGGTCGTCATGTTACAATTTAGCCAATAAAGGCCTCCTACTGGACCGAAACTGAGTGCTTTAACGCTCGCCGCTCGTCCCCACAGCCGTCCAGAGACTCGGGGGAGGCCTCCCCTAAAAGCTGGATTCCCACCGATCGTTTGTTTCAAATCTTAGCCCAGTAGCCTAAAAGTAGGCGCAAAAAAGTCTTGCCAAAGTCACATAGGTCGTTATGTTACAATTTAGTCAATAAAGACCTACTACTGGAGTGAAACCGAGTGCTTTGACGCTTGCCGTTCGGCCCCACGACCTCTGAGAGGCTTGGAAGAGGCCTCCCCTGAAAGCTGGATTCCCAAGGATTGTCTGTGTGAATTCCTAGCCCGCTAGGCTGAAATTAAGCGACCTAAAGTCGTGCCGAAGTAATATCGGTCGTCATGGTACTCGAGCAAAACTGAGCGCTTTAACGCTCGCCGCTCGGCCCCAGAGCCGTCCAGAGACTAGGGGGAGGACTCCCCTTAAAGCTGGATTCCCACCGATCGTTTGTTTCAAATCTTAGCGCACTAGGTCAAAAGTAAGCGCTAAAAAGTCCTGCCAAAATCACATAGGTAGTCATGTTACAATTTAGTCAATAAAGGCCTCCTACTGGACCGAAACTGAGTGCTTTAACGCTCGCCGCTCGGCCCCACAGCCATCCAGAGTCTCGGGGGAGGCCTCCCCTGAAAGCTGGATTCCCACCGATCGTTTGTTTCAAATCTTAGCCCACTAGCTCAAACGTAGGCGCTAAAAAGTCTTGCCAAAGTCACATAGGTCGTCATGTTACAATTTAGTCAATAAAGGCCGACTACTGGAGAGAAACTGAGTGCTTTAACGCTCGCCGTTCGGCCCCACAACCTCCGAGAGGCTTGGAAGAGGCCTCCCCTGACAGCTGGATTCCCACCGATCGTTTGTTTCAAATCTTCGCCCAGTAACTGAAAAGTAGGCGCTAAAAAGTCCTGCCAAAATCACATAGGTCGTCATGTTACAATTTATTCAATAAAGGCCTACTACTGGACCGAAACTGAGTGCTTTAACGCTCGCCGCTCGGCCCCACAGCCGTCCAGAGACTCGGGGGAGGACTACCCGGAAAGCTGGATTCCCACCGATCGTTTGTTTCAAATCTTAGTGCACTAGGTCAAAAGTAAGCGCTAAAACGTCCTGCCAAAGTCACATAGGTTGTCATGTTACAATTTAGTCAATATAGGCCTCCTACTGGAGCGAAACCGAGTGCTTTGACGCTCGCCGTTCGGCCCCATGACCTCCGAGAGGCTTGGAAGAGGCCTCCCCTGAAAGCTGGATTCCCACCGATCGTTTGTTTCAAATCTTCGCCCAGTAGCTGAAAAGTAGGCGCTAAAAAGTCCTGCCAAAGTCACATAGGTCGTCATGTTACAATTTAGTCAATAAAACCCTACTACTGGAGCGAAACAGAGTGCTTTGACGCTCGCCGTTCGGCCTCACGAGCTCCGAGAGGCTTGGAAGAGGCCTCACTTGAAAGGTGGATTCCCAAGGCTTGTTTGTGTAAATTCCTAGCCCGCTAGGTAGAAATTAAGCGACCTAAAGTCGTGCCGAAGTCAAATCGGTCGTCATGGTACTCGAGCGAAACTGAGTGCTTTAACGCTCGCCGCTCGGCCCCACAGCCGTCCAGAGACTCGGGTGAGGCTTCCCCTGAAAGCTGGATTCCCACCGATCGTTTGTATCAAATCTTAGCCCACTAGCTCAAAACTAGGCGCTAAAATGTCCTGCCAAAATCACATAGGTCGTCATGTTACAATTTATTCAATAAAGGCCTACTACTGGAGAGAAACCAAGTGCTTTGACGCTCGCCGTTCGGCCCCACAGCTGTCCAGAGACTCGGGGGAGGCCTCCCCTGAAAGCTGTATTCCCACCGATCGTTTGTTTCAAATCTTAGCCCACTAGCTCAAAAGTAAGCGCTAAAAAGTCTTGCCAAAGTCACATAGGTCGTCATGTTACAATTTAGTCAATAAAGGCCTACTACTGGAGCGAAACCGAGTGCTTTGACGCTCGCCGATAGGCCCCACGACCTCTGAGAGGCTTGGAAGTGGCCTCCCCTGAAAGCTGGATTCCCAAGGATTGTCTGTGTGAATTCCTAGCCCGCTAGGCTGAAATTAAGCGACCTAAAGTCGTGCCGAAGTCAAATCGGTCGTCATGGTACTCGAGCGAAACTGAGTGCTTTAACGCTCGTCGCTCGGCCCCAAAGCCGTCCAGAGACTCGGGGGAGGACTCCCCTGAAAGCTGGATTCCCACCGATCGTTTGTTTCAAATCTTAGCGCACTAGGTCAAAAGTAAGCGCTAAAAAGTCCTGCCAAAGTCACATAGGTTGTCATGTTACAATTTAGTCAATAAAGGCCTAAGACTGGAGCGAAACCGAGTGCTTTGACGCTCGCCGTTAGGCCCCACAACCTCTGAGAGGCTTGGAAGTGGCCTCCCCTGAAAGCTGGATTCCCAAGGCTTGTCTGTGTAAATTCCTAGCCCGCTAGGTAGAAATTAGGCGACCTAAAGTCGTGCCGAAGTCAAATCGGTCGTCATGGTACTCGAGCGAAACCGAGTGCTTTGACGCTCGCCGTTCGGGCCCACGACCTCCGAGAGGCTTGGAAGCGGCCACCGCTAAAAGCTGGATTCCCACCGATCGTTGTTCTCAAATCTTAGCCCACTAGCTCAAAGGTAGGCGCTAAAAAGTCTTGCCAAAGTCACATAGGTAGTCATGTTACAATTTAGTCCATAAAGGCCTCCTACTGGACCGAAACTGAGTGCTTTAACGCTCGCTGTTCGGCCCCACGACCTCCGAGAAGCTTGGAAGAGGCCTCCCCTGAAAGCTGGATTCCCAAGGATTGTCTGTGTGAATTCCTAGCCCGCTAGGCTGAAATTAAGCGACCTAAAGTCGTGCCGAAGTCAAATCGGTCGTCATGGTACTCGAGCGAAACTGAGTGCTTTAACGCTCGCCGCTCGGCCCCACAGCCGTCCAGAGACTCGTGGGAGGACTACCCGGAAAGCTGGATTCCCACCGATCGTTTGTTTCAAATCTTAGCGCACTAGGTCAAAAGTAAGCGCTAAAACGTCCTGCCAAAGTCACATAGGTTGTCATGTTACAATTTAGTCAATATAGGCCTCCTACTGGAGCGAAACCGAGTGCTGTGACGCTCGCCGTTCGGCCCCACGACCTCCGAGAGGCTTGGAAGAGGCCTCCCCTGAAAGCTGGATTCCCACCGATCGTTTGTTTAAAATCTTAGCCCAGTAGCTGAAAAGTAGGCGCTAAGAAGTCCTGCCAAAATCACATAGGTCGTCATGTTACAATTTAGCCAAAAAAGGCCTCCTACTGGACCGAAACTGAGTGCTTTAACGCTCGCCGCTCGGCCCCACAGCCGTCCAGAGTCTCGGGGGAGGCCTCCCCTGAAAGCTGGATTCCCACCGATCGTTTGTTTCAAATCTTAGCCCACTAGCTCAAACGTAGGCGCTAAAAAGTCTTGCCAAAGTCACATAGGTCGTCATGTTACAATTTAGTCAATAAAGGCCTCCTACTGGACCGAAACTGAGTGCTTTAACGCTCGCTGTTCGGCCCCACGACCTCCGAGAAGCTTGGAAGAGGCCTCCCCTGAAAGCTGGATTCCCAAGGATTGTCTGTGTGAATTCCTAGCCCGCTAGGCTGAAATTAAGCGACCTAAAGTCGTGCCGAAGTAATATCGGTCGTCATGGTACTCGAGCAAAACTGAGCGCTTTAACGCTCGCCGCTCGGCCCCAGAGCCGTCCAGAGACTAGGGGGAGGACTCCCCTTAAAGCTGGATTCCCACCGATCGTTTGTTTCAAATCTTAGCGCACTAGGTCAAAAGTAAGCGCTAAAAAGTCCTGCCAAAATCACATAGGTAGTCATGTTACAATTTAGTCAATAAAGGCCTCCTACTGGACCGAAACTGAGTGCTTTAACGCTCGCCGCTCGGCCCCACAGCCATCCAGAGTCTCGGGGGAGGCCTCCCCTGAAAGCTGGATTCCCACCGATCGTTTGTTTCAAATCTTAGCCCACTAGCTCAAACGTAGGCGCTAAAAAGTCTTGCCAAAGTCACATAGGTCGTCATGTTACAATTTAGTCAATAAAGGCCGACTACTGGAGAGAAACTGAGTGCTTTAACGCTCGCCGTTCGGCCCCACAACCTCCGAGAGGCTTGGAAGAGGCCTCCCCTGACAGCTGGATTCCCACCGATCGTTTGTTTCAAATCTTCGCCCAGTAACTGAAAAGTAGGCGCTAAAAAGTCCTGCCAAAATCACATAGGTCGTCATGTTACAATTTATTCAATAAAGGCCTACTACTGGACCGAAACTGAGTGCTTTAACGCTCGCCGCTCGGCCCCACAGCCGTCCAGAGACTCGGGGGAGGACTACCCGGAAAGCTGGATTCCCACCGATCGTTTGTTTCAAATCTTAGTGCACTAGGTCAAAAGTAAGCGCTAAAACGTCCTGCCAAAGTCACATAGGTTGTCATGTTACAATTTAGTCAATATAGGCCTCCTACTGGAGCGAAACCGAGTGCTTTGACGCTCGCCGTTCGGCCCCATGACCTCCGAGAGGCTTGGAAGAGGCCTCCCCTGAAAGCTGGATTCCCACCGATCGTTTGTTTCAAATCTTCGCCCAGTAGCTGAAAAGTAGGCGCTAAAAAGTCCTGCCAAAGTCACATAGGTCGTCATGTTACAATTTAGTCAATAAAACCCTACTACTGGAGCGAAACAGAGTGCTTTGACGCTCGCCGTTCGGCCTCACGAGCTCCGAGAGGCTTGGAAGAGGCCTCACTTGAAAGGTGGATTCCCAAGGCTTGTTTGTGTAAATTCCTAGCCCGCTAGGTAGAAATTAAGCGACCTAAAGTCGTGCCGAAGTCAAATCGGTCGTCATGGTACTCGAGCGAAACTGAGTGCTTTAACGCTCGCCGCTCGGCCCCACAGCCGTCCAGAGACTCGGGTGAGGCTTCCCCTGAAAGCTGGATTCCCACCGATCGTTTGTATCAAATCTTAGCCCACTAGCTCAAAACTAGGCGCTAAAATGTCCTGCCAAAATCACATAGGTCGTCATGTTACAATTTATTCAATAAAGGCCTACTACTGGAGAGAAACCAAGTGCTTTGACGCTCGCCGTTCGGCCCCACAGCTGTCCAGAGACTCGGGGGAGGCCTCCCCTGAAAGCTGTATTCCCACCGATCGTTTGTTTCAAATCTTAGCCCACTAGCTCAAAAGTAAGCGCTAAAAAGTCTTGCCAAAGTCACATAGGTCGTCATGTTACAATTTAGTCAATAAAGGCCTACTACTGGAGCGAAACCGAGTGCTTTGACGCTCGCCGATAGGCCCCACGACCTCTGAGAGGCTTGGAAGTGGCCTCCCCTGAAAGCTGGATTCCCAAGGATTGTCTGTGTGAATTCCTAGCCCGCTAGGCTGAAATTAAGCGACCTAAAGTCGTGCCGAAGTCAAATCGGTCGTCATGGTACTCGAGCGAAACTGAGTGCTTTAACGCTCGTCGCTCGGCCCCAAAGCCGTCCAGAGACTCGGGGGAGGACTCCCCTGAAAGCTGGATTCCCACCGATCGTTTGTTTCAAATCTTAGCGCACTAGGTCAAAAGTAAGCGCTAAAAAGTCCTGCCAAAGTCACATAGGTTGTCATGTTACAATTTAGTCAATAAAGGCCTAAGACTGGAGCGAAACCGAGTGCTTTGACGCTCGCCGTTAGGCCCCACAACCTCTGAGAGGCTTGGAAGTGGCCTCCCCTGAAAGCTGGATTCCCAAGGCTTGTCTGTGTAAATTCCTAGCCCGCTAGGTAGAAATTAGGCGACCTAAAGTCGTGCCGAAGTCAAATCGGTCGTCATGGTACTCGAGCGAAACCGAGTGCTTTGACGCTCGCCGTTCGGGCCCACGACCTCCGAGAGGCTTGGAAGCGGCCACCGCTAAAAGCTGGATTCCCACCGATCGTTGTTCTCAAATCTTAGCCCACTAGCTCAAAGGTAGGCGCTAAAAAGTCTTGCCAAAGTCACATAGGTAGTCATGTTACAATTTAGTCCATAAAGGCCTCCTACTGGACCGAAACTGAGTGCTTTAACGCTCGCTGTTCGGCCCCACGACCTCCGAGAAGCTTGGAAGAGGCCTCCCCTGAAAGCTGGATTCCCAAGGATTGTCTGTGTGAATTCCTAGCCCGCTAGGCTGAAATTAAGCGACCTAAAGTCGTGCCGAAGTCAAATCGGTCGTCATGGTACTCGAGCGAAACTGAGTGCTTTAACGCTCGCCGCTCGGCCCCACAGCCGTCCAGAGACTCGTGGGAGGACTACCCGGAAAGCTGGATTCCCACCGATCGTTTGTTTCAAATCTTAGCGCACTAGGTCAAAAGTAAGCGCTAAAACGTCCTGCCAAAGTCACATAGGTTGTCATGTTACAATTTAGTCAATATAGGCCTCCTACTGGAGCGAAACCGAGTGCTGTGACGCTCGCCGTTCGGCCCCACGACCTCCGAGAGGCTTGGAAGAGGCCTCCCCTGAAAGCTGGATTCCCACCGATCGTTTGTTTAAAATCTTAGCCCAGTAGCTGAAAAGTAGGCGCTAAGAAGTCCTGCCAAAATCACATAGGTCGTCATGTTACAATTTAGCCAAAAAAGGCCTCCTACTGGACCGAAACTGAGTGCTTTAACGCTCGCCGCTCGGCCCCACAGCCGTCCAGAGTCTCGGGGGAGGCCTCCCCTGAAAGCTGGATTCCCACCGATCGTTTGTTTCAAATCTTAGCCCACTAGCTCAAACGTAGGCGCTAAAAAGTCTTGCCAAAGTCACATAGGTCGTCATGTTACAATTTAGTCAATAAAGGCCTCCTACTGGACCGAAACTGAGTGCTTTAACGCTCGCTGTTCGGCCCCACGACCTCCGAGAAGCTTGGAAGAGGCCTCCCCTGAAAGCTGGATTCCCAAGGATTGTCTGTGTGAATTCCTAGCCCGCTAGGCTGAAATTAAGCGACCTAAAGTCGTGCCGAAGTCAAATCGGTCGTCATGGTACTCGAGCGAAACTGAGTGCTTTAACGCTCGCCGTTCGGCCCCACATCCATCCAGATACTCGGGGGAGGACTCCCCTGAAAGCTGGATTCCCACCGATAATGTGTTTCAAATCTTAGCCCACTAGCTCAAAAGTAAGCGTTAAAAAGTCCTGCCAAAATCACATAGGTCGTCATGTTACAATTTATTCAATAAAGGCCTACTACTGGACCGAAACTGAGTGCTTTAACGCTCGCCGCTCGGCACCAAAGCCGTCCAGAGACTCGGGGGAGGACTCCCCTGAAAGCTGGATTCCCACCGATCGTTTGTTTCAAATCTTAGCGCACTAGGTGAAAAGTAAGCGCTAAAAAGTCCTGCCAAAATTACATAGGTCGTCATGTTACAATTTTTTTAACAAAGGCCTACTACTGGACCGAAACTGAGTGCTTTAACGCTCGCCGCTCGGCCCCAAAGCCGTCCAGAGACTCGGGGGAGGACTCCCCTGAAAGCTGGATTCCCACCGATCGTTTGTTTAAAATCTTAGCCCAGTAGCTGAAAAGTAGGCGCTAAGAAGTCCTGCCAAAATCACATAGGTCGTCATGTTACAATTTAGCCAATAAAGGCCTCCTACTGGACCGAAACTGAGTGCTTTAAAGCTCGCCGCTCGGCCCCACAGCCGTCCAGAGTCTCGGGGGAGGCCTCCCCTGAAAGCTGGATTCCCACCGATCGTTTGTTTCAAATCTTAGCCCACTAGCTCAAACGTAGGCGCTAAAAAGTCTTGCCAAAGTCACATAGGTCGTCATGTTACAATTTAGCCAATAAAGGCCTCCTACTGGACCGAAACTGAGCGCTTTAACGCTCGCCGCTCGGCCCCAGAGCCGTCCAGAGACTAGGGGGAGGACTCCCCTTAAAGCTGGATTCCCACCGATCGTTTGTTTCAAATCTTAGCGCACTAGGTCAAAAGTAAGCGCTAAAAAGTCCTGCCAAAATCACATAGGTAGTCATGTTACAATTTAGTCAATAAAGGCCTCCTACTGGACCGAAACTGAGTGCTTTAACGCTCGCCGCTCGGCCCCACAGCCATCCAGAGTCTCGGGGGAGGCCTCCCCTGAAAGCTGGATTCCCACCGATCGTTTGTTTCAAATCTTAGCCCACTAGCTCAAACGTAGGCGCTAAAAAGTCTTGCCAAAGTCACATAGGTCGTCATGTTACAATTTAGTCAATAAAGGCCGACTACTGGAGAGAAACTGAGTGCTTTAACGCTCGCCGTTCGGCCCCACAACCTCCGAGAGGCTTGGAAGAGGCCTCCCCTGACAGCTGGATTCCCACCGATCGTTTGTTTCAAATCTTCGCCCAGTAACTGAAAAGTAGGCGCTAAAAAGTCCTGCCAAAATCACATAGGTCGTCATGTTACAATTTATTCAATAAAGGCCTACTACTGGACCGAAACTGAGTGCTTTAACGCTCGCCGCTCGGCCCCACAGCCGTCCAGAGACTCGGGGGAGGACTACCCGGAAAGCTGGATTCCCACCGATCGTTTGTTTCAAATCTTAGTGCACTAGGTCAAAAGTAAGCGCTAAAACGTCCTGCCAAAGTCACATAGGTTGTCATGTTACAATTTAGTCAATATAGGCCTCCTACTGGAGCGAAACCGAGTGCTTTGACGCTCGCCGTTCGGCCCCATGACCTCCGAGAGGCTTGGAAGAGGCCTCCCCTGAAAGCTGGATTCCCACCGATCGTTTGTTTCAAATCTTCGCCCAGTAGCTGAAAAGTAGGCGCTAAAAAGTCCTGCCAAAGTCACATAGGTCGTCATGTTACAATTTAGTCAATAAAACCCTACTACTGGAGCGAAACAGAGTGCTTTGACGCTCGCCGTTCGGCCTCACGAGCTCCGAGAGGCTTGGAAGAGGCCTCACTTGAAAGGTGGATTCCCAAGGCTTGTTTGTGTAAATTCCTAGCCCGCTAGGTAGAAATTAAGCGACCTAAAGTCGTGCCGAAGTCAAATCGGTCGTCATGGTACTCGAGCGAAACTGAGTGCTTTAACGCTCGCCGCTCGGCCCCACAGCCGTCCAGAGACTCGGGTGAGGCTTCCCCTGAAAGCTGGATTCCCACCGATCGTTTGTATCAAATCTTAGCCCACTAGCTCAAAACTAGGCGCTAAAATGTCCTGCCAAAATCACATAGGTCGTCATGTTACAATTTATTCAATAAAGGCCTACTACTGGAGAGAAACCAAGTGCTTTGACGCTCGCCGTTCGGCCCCACAGCTGTCCAGAGACTCGGGGGAGGCCTCCCCTGAAAGCTGTATTCCCACCGATCGTTTGTTTCAAATCTTAGCCCACTAGCTCAAAAGTAAGCGCTAAAAAGTCTTGCCAAAGTCACATAGGTCGTCATGTTACAATTTAGTCAATAAAGGCCTACTACTGGAGCGAAACCGAGTGCTTTGACGCTCGCCGATAGGCCCCACGACCTCTGAGAGGCTTGGAAGTGGCCTCCCCTGAAAGCTGGATTCCCAAGGATTGTCTGTGTGAATTCCTAGCCCGCTAGGCTGAAATTAAGCGACCTAAAGTCGTGCCGAAGTCAAATCGGTCGTCATGGTACTCGAGCGAAACTGAGTGCTTTAACGCTCGTCGCTCGGCCCCAAAGCCGTCCAGAGACTCGGGGGAGGACTCCCCTGAAAGCTGGATTCCCACCGATCGTTTGTTTCAAATCTTAGCGCACTAGGTCAAAAGTAAGCGCTAAAAAGTCCTGCCAAAGTCACATAGGTTGTCATGTTACAATTTAGTCAATAAAGGCCTAAGACTGGAGCGAAACCGAGTGCTTTGACGCTCGCCGTTAGGCCCCACAACCTCTGAGAGGCTTGGAAGTGGCCTCCCCTGAAAGCTGGATTCCCAAGGCTTGTCTGTGTAAATTCCTAGCCCGCTAGGTAGAAATTAGGCGACCTAAAGTCGTGCCGAAGTCAAATCGGTCGTCATGGTACTCGAGCGAAACCGAGTGCTTTGACGCTCGCCGTTCGGGCCCACGACCTCCGAGAGGCTTGGAAGCGGCCACCGCTAAAAGCTGGATTCCCACCGATCGTTGTTCTCAAATCTTAGCCCACTAGCTCAAAGGTAGGCGCTAAAAAGTCTTGCCAAAGTCACATAGGTAGTCATGTTACAATTTAGTCCATAAAGGCCTCCTACTGGACCGAAACTGAGTGCTTTAACGCTCGCTGTTCGGCCCCACGACCTCCGAGAAGCTTGGAAGAGGCCTCCCCTGAAAGCTGGATTCCCAAGGATTGTCTGTGTGAATTCCTAGCCCGCTAGGCTGAAATTAAGCGACCTAAAGTCGTGCCGAAGTCAAATCGGTCGTCATGGTACTCGAGCGAAACTGAGTGCTTTAACGCTCGCCGCTCGGCCCCACAGCCGTCCAGAGACTCGTGGGAGGACTACCCGGAAAGCTGGATTCCCACCGATCGTTTGTTTCAAATCTTAGCGCACTAGGTCAAAAGTAAGCGCTAAAACGTCCTGCCAAAGTCACATAGGTTGTCATGTTACAATTTAGTCAATATAGGCCTCCTACTGGAGCGAAACCGAGTGCTGTGACGCTCGCCGTTCGGCCCCACGACCTCCGAGAGGCTTGGAAGAGGCCTCCCCTGAAAGCTGGATTCCCACCGATCGTTTGTTTAAAATCTTAGCCCAGTAGCTGAAAAGTAGGCGCTAAGAAGTCCTGCCAAAATCACATAGGTCGTCATGTTACAATTTAGCCAAAAAAGGCCTCCTACTGGACCGAAACTGAGTGCTTTAACGCTCGCCGCTCGGCCCCACAGCCGTCCAGAGTCTCGGGGGAGGCCTCCCCTGAAAGCTGGATTCCCACCGATCGTTTGTTTCAAATCTTAGCCCACTAGCTCAAACGTAGGCGCTAAAAAGTCTTGCCAAAGTCACATAGGTCGTCATGTTACAATTTAGTCAATAAAGGCCTCCTACTGGACCGAAACTGAGTGCTTTAACGCTCGCTGTTCGGCCCCACGACCTCCGAGAAGCTTGGAAGAGGCCTCCCCTGAAAGCTGGATTCCCAAGGATTGTCTGTGTGAATTCCTAGCCCGCTAGGCTGAAATTAAGCGACCTAAAGTCGTGCCGAAGTCAAATCGGTCGTCATGGTACTCGAGCGAAACTGAGTGCTTTAACGCTCGCCGTTCGGCCCCACATCCATCCAGATACTCGGGGGAGGACTCCCCTGAAAGCTGGATTCCCACCGATAATGTGTTTCAAATCTTAGCCCACTAGCTCAAAAGTAAGCGTTAAAAAGTCCTGCCAAAATCACATAGGTCGTCATGTTACAATTTATTCAATAAAGGCCTACTACTGGACCGAAACTGAGTGCTTTAACGCTCGCCGCTCGGCACCAAAGCCGTCCAGAGACTCGGGGGAGGACTCCCCTGAAAGCTGGATTCCCACCGATCGTTTGTTTCAAATCTTAGCGCACTAGGTGAAAAGTAAGCGCTAAAAAGTCCTGCCAAAATTACATAGGTCGTCATGTTACAATTTTTTTAACAAAGGCCTACTACTGGACCGAAACTGAGTGCTTTAACGCTCGCCGCTCGGCCCCAAAGCCGTCCAGAGACTCGGGGGAGGACTCCCCTGAAAGCTGGATTCCCACCGATCGTTTGTTTAAAATCTTAGCCCAGTAGCTGAAAAGTAGGCGCTAAGAAGTCCTGCCAAAATCACATAGGTCGTCATGTTACAATTTAGCCAATAAAGGCCTCCTACTGGACCGAAACTGAGTGCTTTAAAGCTCGCCGCTCGGCCCCACAGCCGTCCAGAGTCTCGGGGGAGGCCTCCCCTGAAAGCTGGATTCCCACCGATCGTTTGTTTCAAATCTTAGCCCACTAGCTCAAACGTAGGCGCTAAAAAGTCTTGCCAAAGTCACATAGGTCGTCATGTTACAATTTAGTCAATAAAGGCCGACTACTGGAGAGAAACTGAGTGCTTTAACGCTCGCCGTTCGGCCCCACAACCTCCGAGAGGCTTGGAAGAGGCCTCCCCTGACAGCTGGATTCCCACCGATCGTTTGTTTCAAATCTTCGCCCAGTAACTGAAAAGTAGGCGCTAAAAAGTCCTGCCAAAATCACATCGGTCGTCATGTTACAATTTAGTCAATAAAGGCCTACTACTGGAGCGAAACCGAGTGCTTTGACGCTCGCCGTTCGGCCTCACGACCTCTGAGAGGCTTGGAAGAGTTCTCCCCTGAAAGCTGGATTCCCAAGGATTGTCTGTGTGAATTCCTAGCTCGCTAGGCTGAAATTAAGCGATCTAAAGTCGTGCCGAAGTCAAATCGGTCGTCATGGTACTCGAGCGAAACTGAGTGCTTTAACGCTCGCCGTTCGGCCCCACATCCGTCCAGATACTCGGGGGAGGACTCCCCTGAAAGCTGGATTCCCACCGATAATGTGTTTCAAATCTTAGCCCACTAGCTCAAAAGTAAGCGCTAAAAAGTCCTGCCAAAATCACATAGGTCGTCATGTTACAATTTATTCAATAATGGCCTACTACTGGACCGAAACTGAGTGCTTTAACGCTCGCCGCTCGGCCCCACAGCCGTCCAGAGACTCGGGGGAGGACTACCCGGAAAGCTGGATTCCCACCGATCGTTTGTTTCAAATCTTAGTGCACTAGGTCAAAAGTAAGCGCTAAAACGTCCTGCCAAAGTCACATAGGTTGTCATGTTACAATTTAGTCAATATAGGCCTCCTACTGGAGCGAAACCGAGTGCTTTGACGCTCGCCGTTCGGCCCCACGACCTCCGAGAGGCTTGGAAGAGGCCTCCCCTGAAAGCTGGATTCCCACCGATCGTTCGTTTAAAATCTTAGCCCAGTAGCTGAAAAGTAGGCGCTAAGAAGTTCTGCCAAAATCACATAGGTCGTCATGTTACAATTTATTCAATAAAGGCCTACTACTGGACCGAAACTGAGTGCTTTAACGCTCGCCGCTCGGCCCCACAGCCGTCCAGAGACTAGGGGGAGGCCTCCCCTGAAAGCTGGATTCCCACCGATCATTTGTTTCAAATCTTAGCCCACTAGCTCAAACGTAGGTGCTAAAAAGTCTTGCCAAAGTCACATAGGTCGTCATGTTACAATTTAGTCAATAAAGGCCGACTACAGGAGAGAAACTGAGTGCTTTAACGCTCGCCGTTCGGCCCCACAACCTCCGAGAGGCTTGGAAGAGGCCTCCCCTGAAAGCTGGATTCCCACCGATCGTTTGTTTCAAATCTTCGCCCAGTAACTGAAAAGTAAGCGCGAAAAAGTCCTGCCAAAATCACATCGGTCGTCATGTTACAATTTAGTCAAAAAAGGCCTACTACTGGAGCGAAACAGAGTGCTTTGACGCTCGCCGTTCGGCCTCACGACCTCTGAGAGGCTTGGAAGAGTTCTCCCCTGAAAGCTGGATTCCCAAGGATTGTCTGTGTGAATTCCTAGCCCGCTAGGCTGAAATTAAGCGACCTAAAGTCGTGCCGAAGTCAAATCGGTCGTCATAGTACTCGAGCGAAACTGAGTGCTTTAACGCTCACCGTTCGGCCCCACATCCGTCCAGATACTCGGGGGAGGACTCCCCTGAAAGCTGGATTCCCACCGATAATGTGTTTCAAATCTTAGCCCACTAGCTCAAAAGTAAGCGCTAAAAAGTCCTGCCAAAATCACATAGGTCGTCATGTTACAATTTATTCAATAATGGCCTACTACTGGACCGAAACTGAGTGCTTTAACGCTCGCCGCTCGGCCCCACAGCCGTCCAGAGACTCGGGGGAGGACTACCCGGAAAGCTGGATTCCCACCGATCGTTTGTTTCAAATCTTAGTGCACTAGGTCAAAAGTAAGCGCTAAAACGTCCTGCCAAAGTCACATAGGTTGTCATGTTACAATTTAGTCAATATAGGCCTCCTACTGGAGCGAAACCGAGTGCTTTGACGCTCGCCGTTCGGCCCCACGACCTCCGAGAGGCTTGGAAGAGGCCTCCCCTGAAAGCTGGATTCCCACCGATCGTTCGTTTAAAATCTTAGCCCAGTAGCTGAAAAGTAGGCGCTAAGAAGTTCTGCCAAAATCACATAGGTCGTCATGTTACAATTTATTCAATAAAGGCCTACTACTGGACCGAAACTGAGTGCTTTAACGCTCGCCGCTCGGCCCCACAGCCGTCCAGAGACTAGGGGGAGGCCTCCCCTGAAAGCTGGATTCCCACCGATCATGTGTTTCAAATCTTAGCCCACTAGCTCAAAAGTAAGCGCTAAAAAGTCCTGCCAAAATCACATAGGTCGTCATGTTACAATTTATTCAATAAAGGCCTACTACTGGACCGAAACTGAGTGCTTTAACGCTCGCCGCTCGGCCCCAAAGCCGTCCAGAGACTCGGGGGAGGACTCCCCTGAAAGCTGGATTCCCACCGATCGTTTGTTTCAAATCTTAGCGCACTAGGTCAAAAGTAAGCGCTAAAAAGTCCTGCCAAAGTCACATAGGTTGTCATGTTACAATTTAGTCAATAAAGGCCTAAGACTGGAGCGAAAAAGAGTGCTTTGACGCTCGCCGTTCGGGACCACGACCTCCGAGAGGCTTGGAAGAGGCCTCCCCTGATAGCTGGATTCCCAAGGCTTGTTTGTGTAAATTCCTAGCCCGCTAGGTAGAAATTAAGCGAACTAAAGTTGTGCCGAAGTCAAATCGGTCGTCATGGTACTCGAGCGAAACTGAGTGCTTTAACGCTCGCCGCTCAGCCCCACAGCCGTCCAGAGACTCGGGGGAGGACTCCCCTGAAAGCTGGATTCCCACCGATCGTTTGTTTCAAATCTTAGCGCACTAGGTCAAAAGTAAGCGCTAAAAAGTCCTGCCAAAATCACATAGGTCGTCATGTTACAATTTACTCAATAAAGGCCTCCTACTGGACCGAAACTGAGTGCTTTAACGGTCGCCCCCACAGCCGTCCAGAGACTCGGGTGAGGCTTCCCCTGAAAGCTGGATTCCCACCGATCGTTTGTTTCCAATCTTAGCCCACTAGCTCAAAACTAGGCGCTAAAATGTCCTGCCAAAGTCACATAGGTCGTCATGTTACAATTTAGTCAATAAAGGCCTACTACTGGAGAGAAACCAAGTGCTTTGACGCTCGCCGTTCGGCCCCACAGCTGTCCAGAGACTCGGGGGAGGCCTCCCCTGAAAGCTGTATTCCCACCGATCGTTTGTTTCAAATCTTAGCCCACTAGCTCAAAAGTAAGCGCTAAAAAGTCTTGCCAAAGTCACATAGGTCGTCATGTTACAATTTAGTCAATAAAGGCCTACTACTGGAGCGAAACCGAGTGCTTTGACGCTCGCCGATAGAGCCCACGACCTCTGAGAGGCTTGGAAGTGGCCTCCCCTGAAAGCTGGATTCCCAAGGATTGTCTGTGTGAATTCCTAGCCCGTTAGGCTGAAATTAAGCGACCTAAAGTCGTGCCGAAGTCAAATCGGTCGTCATGGTACTCGAGCGAAACTGAGTGCTTTAACGCTCGCCGCTCGGCCCCACAGCCGTCCAGAGACTCGGGGGAGGACTACCCGGAAAGCTGGATTCCCACCGATCGTTTGTTTCAAATCTTAGCGCACTAGGTCAAAAGTAAGCGCTAAAACGTCCTGCCAAAGTCACATAGGTTGTCATGTTACAATTTAGTCAATATAGGCCTCCTAATGGAGCGAAACCGAGTGCTTTGACGCTCGCCGTTCGGCCCCACGACCTCCGAGAGGCTTGGAAGAGGCCTCCCCTGAAAGCTGGATTCCCACCGATCGTTTGTTTCAAATCTTCGCCCAGTAGCTGAAAAGTAGGCGCTAAAAAGTCCTGCCAAAGTCACATAGGTGGTCATGTTACAATTTAGTCAATAAAACCCTACTACTGGAGCGAAACAGAGTGCTTTGACGCTCACCGTTCGGCCTCACGAGCTCCGAGATGCTTGGAAGAGGCCTCCCCTGAAAGCTGGATTCCCACCGATCGTTTGTTTAAAATCTTAGCCCAGTAGCTGAAAAGTAGGCGCTAAGAAGTCCTGCCAAAATCACATAGGTCGTCATGTTACAATTTAGCCAATAAAGGCCTCCTACTGGACCGAAACTGAGTGCTTTAACGCTCGCCGCTCGGCCCAACAAACGTCCAGAGTCTCGGGGGAGGCCTCCCCTGAAAGCTGGATTCCCACCGATCGTTTGTTTCAAATCTTAGCCCACTAGCTCAAACGTAAGCGCTAAAAAGTCTTGCCAAAGTCACATAGGTCGTCATGTTACAATTTAGTCAATAAAGGCCGACTACTGGAGAGAAACTGAGTGCTTTAACGGTCGCCGTTCGGCCCCACAACCTCCGAGAGGCTTGGAAGAGGCCTCCCCTGAAAGCTGGATTCCCACCGATCGTTTGTTTCAAATCTTCGCCCAGTAACTGAAAAGTAGGCGCTAAAAAGTCCTGCCAAAATCACATCGGTCGTCATGTTACAATTTAGTCAATAAAGGCCTACTACTGGAGCGAAACCGAGTGCTTTGACGCTCGCCGTTCGGCCTCACAACCACTGAGAGGCTTGGAAGAGTTCTCCCCTGAAAGCTGGATTCCCAAGGATTGTCTGTGTGAATTCCTAGCCCGCTAGGCTGAAATTAAGCGACCTAAAGTCGTGCCGAAGTCAAATCGGTCGTCATGGTACTCGAGCGAAACTGAGTGCTTTAACGCTCGCCGTTCGGCCCCACATCCGTCCAGATACTTTTTCGTTTGTTTCAAATCTTCGCCCAGTAACTGAAAAGTAGGCGCTAAAAAGTCCTGCCAAAATCACATCGGTCGTCATGTTACAATTTAGTCAATATAGGCCTCCTACTGGAGCGAAACCGAGTGCTTTGACGCTCGCCGTTCGGCCCCACGACCTCCGAGAGGCTTGGAAGAGGCCTCCCCTGAAAGCTGGATTCCCACCGATCGTTTGTTTAAAATCTTAGCCCAGTAGCTGAAAAGTAGGCGCTAAGAAGTCCTGCCAAAATCACATAGGTCGTCATGTTACAATTTATTCAATAAAGGCCTACTACTGGACCGAAACTGAGTGCTTTAACGCTCGCCGCTCGGCCCCACAGCCGTCCAGAGACTAGGGTGAGGCTCCCCCTGAAAGCTGGATTCCCACCGATCGTTTGTTTCAAATCTTCGCCCAGTAGCTGAAAAGAAGGCGCTAAAAAGTCCTGCCAAAGTCACATAGGTCGTCATGTTACAATTTAGTCAATAAAACCCTACTACTGGAGCGAAACAGAGTGCTTTGACGCTCGCCGTTCGGCCTCACGAGCTCCGAGAGGCTTGGAAGAGGCCTCACTTGAAAGCTGGATTCCCAAGGCTTGTTTGTGTAAATTCCTAGCCCGCTAGGTAGAAATTAAGCGACCTAAAGTCGTGCCGAAGTCAAATCGGTCGTCATGGTACTCGAGCGAAACTGAGTGCTTTAACGCTCGCCGCTCGGCCCCACAGCCGTCCAGAGACTCGGGTGAGGCTTCCCCTGAAAGCTGGATTCCCACCGATCGTTTGTTTCAAATATTAGCCCACTAGCTCAAAACTAGGCGCTAAAATGTCCTGCCAAAGTCACATAGGTCGTCATGTTACAATTTATTCAATAAAGGCCTACTACTGGAGAGAAACCAAGTGCTTTGACGCTCGCCGTTCGGCCCCACAGCTGTCCAGAGACTCGTGGGAGGCCTCCCCTGAAAGCTGTATTCCCACCGATCGTTTGTTTAAAATCTTAGCCCAGTAGCTGAAAAGTAGTCGCTAAGAAGTCCTGCCAAAATCACATAGGTCGTCATGTTACAATTTAGCCAATAAAGGCCTCCTACTGGACCGAAACTGAGTGCTTTAACGCTCGCCGCTCGGCCCCACAGCCGTCCAGAGTCTCGGGGGAGGCCTCCCCTGAAAGCTGGATTCCCACCGATCGTTTGTTTCAAATCTTAGCCCACTAGCTCAAACGTAGGCGCTAAAAAGTCTTGCCAAAGTCACATAGGTCGTCATGTTACAATTTAGTCAATAAAGGCCGACTACTGGAGAGAAACTGAGTGCTTTAACGCTCGCCGTTCGGCCCCACAACCTCCGAGAGGCTTGGAAGAGGCCTCCCCTGAAAGCTGGATTCCCACCGATCGTTTGTTTCAAATCTTCGCCCAGTAACTGAAAAGTAGGCGCTAAAAAGTCCTGCCAAAATCACATCGGTCGTCATGTTACAATTTAGTCAATAAAGGCCTACTACTGGAGCGAAACCGAGTGCTTTGACGCTCGCCGATAGGCCCCACGACCTCTGAGAGTCTTGGAAGTGGCCTCCCCTGAAATCTGGATTCCCAAGGATTGTCTGTGTGAATTCCTAGCCCGCTAGGCTGAAATTAAGCGACCTAAATTCGTGCCGAAGTCAAATCGGTCGTCATGGTACTCGAGCGAAACTGAGTGCTTTAACGCTCGCCGTTCGGCCCCACATCCGTCCAGATACTCGGGGGAGGACTCCCCTGAAAGCTGGATTCCCACCGATAATGTGTTTCAAATCTTAGCCCACTAGCTCAAAAGTAAGCGCTAAAAAGTCCTGCCGAAATCACATAGGTCGTCATGTTACAATTTATTCAATAAAGGCCTTCTACTGGACCGAAACTGAGTGCTTTAACGCTCGCCGCACGGCCCCAAAGCCGTCCAGAGACTCGGGGGAGGACTCCCCTGAAAGCTGGATTCCCACCGATCGTTTGTTTCAAATCTTAGCGCACTAGGTCAAAAGTAAGCGCTAAAAAGTCCTGCCAAAGTCACATAGGTTGTCATGTAACAATTTAGTAAATAAAGGCCTAAGACTGGAGCGAAACCGAGTGCTTTGACGCTCGCCGTTAGGCCCCACAACCTCTGAGAGGCTTGGAAGTGGCCTCCCCTGAAAGCTGGATTCCCAAGGCTTGTCTGTGTAAATTCCTAGCCCGCTAGGCAGAAATTAGGCGACCTAAAGTCGTGCCGAAGTCAAATCGGTCGTCATGGTACTCGAGCGAAACCGAGTGCTTTGACGCTCGCCGTTCGGGCCCACGACCTCCGAGAGGCTTGTAAGCGGCCTCCCCTAAAAGCTGGATTCCCACCGATCGTTTTTCTCAAATCTTAGCCCACTAGCTCAAAGGTAGGCGCTAAAAAGTCTTGCCAAAGTCACATAGGTAGTCATGTTACAATTTAGTCAATAAAGGCCTCCTACTGGACCGAAACTGAGTGCTTTAACGCTCGCTGTTCGGCCCCACGACGTCCGAGAGGCTTGGAAGAGGCCTCCCCTGAAAGCTGGATTCCCAAGGATTGTCTGTGTGAATTCCTAGCCCGCTAGGCTGAAATTAAGCGACCTAAAGTCGTGCCGAAGTCAAATCGGTCGTCATGGTAGTCGAGCGAAACTGAGTGCTTTAACGCTCGCCGCTCGGCCCCACAGCCGTCCAGAGACTCGGGGGAGGACTACCCAGAAAGCTGGATTCCCACCGATCGTTTGTTTCAAATCTTAGCGCACTAGGTCAAAAGTAAGCGCTAAAACGTCCTGCCAAAGTCACATAGGTTGTCATGTTACAATTTAGTCAATATAGGCCTCCTACTGGAGCGAAACCAAGTGCTTTGACGCTCGCCGTTCGGCCCCACGACCTCCTAGAGGCTTGGAAGAGGCCTCCCCTGAAAGCTGGATTCCCACCGATCGTTTGTTTAAAATCTTAGCCCAGTAGCTGAAAAGTAGGCGCTAAGAAGTCCTGCCAAAATCACATAGGTCGTCATGTTACAATTTAGCCAATAAAGGCCTCCTACTGGACCGAAACTGAGTGCTTTAACGCTCGCCTCGCCGCTCGGCCCCACAGCCGTCCAGAGTCTCGGGGGAGGCCTCCCCTGAAAGCTGGATTCCCACCGATCATTTGTTTCAAATCTTAGCCCACTAGCTCAAACGTAGGTGCTAAAAAGTCTTACCAAAGTCACATAGGTCGTCATGTTACAATTTAGTCAATAAAGGCCGACTACTGGAGAGAAACTGAGTGCTTTAACGCTCGCCGTTCGGCCCCACAACCTCCGAGAGGCTTGGAAGAGGCCTCCCCTGAAAGCTGGATTCCCACCGATCGTTTGTTTCAAATCTTCGCCCAGTAACTGAAAAGTAGGCGCGAAAAAGTCCTGCCAAAATCACATCGGTCGTCATGTTACAATTTAGTCAAAAAAGGCCTACTACTGGAGCGAAACAGAGTGCTTTGACGCTCGCCGTTCGGCCTCACGACCTCTGAGAGGCTTGGAAGAGTTCTCCCCTGAAAGCTGGATTCCCAAGGATTGTCTGTGTGAATTCCTAGCCCGCTAGGCTGAAATTAAGCGACCTAAAGTCGTGCCGAAGTCAAATCGGTCGTCATAGTACTCGAGCGAAACTGAGTGCTTTAACGCTCACCGTTCGGCCCCACATCCGTCCAGATACTCGGGGGAGGACTCCCCTGAAAGCTGGATTCCCACCGATAATGTGTTTCAAATCTTAGCCCACTAACCCAAAAGTAAGCGCTAAAAAGTCCTGCCAAAATCACATAGGTCGTCATGTTACAATTTATTCAATAAAGGCCTACTACTGGACCGAAACTGAGTGCTTTAACGCTCGCCGCTCGGCCCCACAGCCGTCCAGAGACTAGGGGGAGGCCTCCCCTGAAAGCTGGATTCCCACCGATCATTTGTTTCAAATCTTAGCCCACTAGCTCAAACGTAGGTGCTAAAAAGTCTTGCCAAAGTCACATAGGTCGTCATGTTACAATTTAGTCAATAAAGGCCGACTACTGGAGAGAAACTGAGTGCTTTAACGCTCGCCGTTCGGCCCCACAACCTCCGAGAGGCTTGGAAGAGGCCTCCCCTGAAAGCTGGATTCCCACCGATCGTTTGTTTCAAATCTTCGCCCAGTAACTGAAAAGTAGGCGCGAAAAAGTCCTGCCAAAATCACATCGGTCGTCATGTTACAATTTAGTCAAAAAAGGCCTACTACTGGAGCGAAACAGAGTGCTTTGACGCTCGCCGTTCGGCCTCACGACCTCTGAGAGGCTTGGAAGAGTTCTCCCCTGAAAGCTGGATTCCCAAGGATTGTCTGTGTGAATTCCTAGCCCGCTAGGCTGAAATTAAGCGACCTAAAGTCGTGCCGAAGTCAAATCGGTCGTCATAGTACTCGAGCGAAACTGAGTGCTTTAACGCTCACCGTTCGGCCCCACATCCGTCCAGATACTCGGGGGAGGACTCCCCTGAAAGCTGGATTCCCACCGATAATGTGTTTCAAATCTTAGCCCACTAACTCAAAAGTAAGCGCTAAAAAGTCCTGCCAAAATCACATAGGTCGTCATGTTACAATTTATTCAATAAAGGCCTACTACTGGACCGAAACTGAGTGCTTTAACGCTCGCCGCTCGGTCCCAAAGCCGTCCAGAGACTCGGGGGAGGACTCCCCTGAAAGCTGGATTCCCACCGATCGTTTGTTTCAAATCTTAGCGCACTAGGTCAAAAGTAAGCGCTAAAAAGTCCTGCCAAAGTCACATAGGTTGTCATGTTACAATTTAGTCAATAAAGGCCTAAGACTGGAGCGAAACCGAGTGCTTTGACGCTCGCCGTTCGGGCCCACGACCTCCGAGAGGCTTGGAAGAGGCCTCCCCTGGTAGCTGGATTCCCACCGATCGTTTGTTTCAAATCTTCGCCCAGTAACTGAAAAGTAGGCGCGAAAAAGTCCTGCCAAAATCACATCGGTCGTCATGTTACAATTTAGTCAAAAAAGGCCTACTACTGGAGCGAAACCGAGTGCTTTGACGCTCGCCGTTCGGCCTCACGACCTCTGAGAGGCTTGGAAGAGTTCTCCCCTGAAAGCTGGATTCCCAAGGATTGTCTGTGTGAATTCCTAGCCCGCTAGGCTGAAATTAAGCGACCTAAAGTCGTGCCGAAGTCAAATCGGTCGTCATGGTACTCGAGCGAAACTGAGTGCTTTAACGCTCGCCGTTCGGCCCCACATCCGTCCAGATACTCGGGGGAGGACTCCCCTGAAAGCTGGATTCCCACCGATAATGTGTTTCAAATCTTAGCCCACTAGCTCAAAAGTAAGCGCTAAAAAGTCCTGCCAAAATCACATAGGTCGTCATGTTACAATTTATTCAATAAAGGCCTACTACTGGACCGAAACTGAGTGCTTTAACGCTCGCCGCTCGGCCCCAAAGCCGTCCAGAGACTCGGGGGAGGACTCCCCTGAAAGCTGGATTCCCACCGATCGTTTGTTTCAAATCTTAGCGCACTAGGTCAAAAGTAAGCGCTAAAAAGTCCTGCCAAAGTCACATAGGTTGTCATGTTACAATTTAGTCAATAAAGGCCTAAGACTGGAGCGAAAAAGAGTGCTTTGACGCTCGCCGTTCGGGACCACGACCTCCGAGAGGCTTGGAAGAGGCCTCCCCTGATAGCTGGATTCCCAAGGCTTGTTTGTGTAAATTCCTAGCCCGCTAGGTAGAAATTAAGCGAACTAAAGTCGTGCCGAGGTCAAATCGGTCGTCATGGTACTCGAGCGAAACTGAGTGCTTTAACGCTCGCCGCTCAGCCCCACAGCCGTCCAGAGACTCGGGGGAGGACTCCCCTGAAAGCTGGATTACCACCGATCGTTTGTTTCAAATCTTAGCGCACTAGGTCAAAAGTAAGCGCTAAAAAGTCCTGCCAAAATCACATAGGTCGTCATGTTACAATTTACTCAATAAAGGCCTCCTACTGGACCGAAACTGAGTGCTTTAACGCTCGCCGCTCGGCCCCACAGCCGTCCAGAGACTCGGGTGAGGCTTCCCCTGTAAGCTGGATTCCCACCGATCGTTTGTTTCAAATCTTAGCGCACTAGCTCAAAAGTAAGCGCTAAAAAGTCCTGCCAAAATCACATAGGTCGTCATGTTACAATTTACTCAATAAAGGCCTCCTACTGGACCGAAACTGAGTGCTTTAACGCTCGCCGCTCGGCCCCACAGCCGTCCAGAGACTCGGGTGAGGCTTCCCCTGAAAGCTGGATTCCCACCGATCGTTTGTTTCAAATCTTCGCCCAGTAGCTGAAAAGTAGGCGCTAAAAAGTCCTGCCAAAGTCACATAGGTCGTCATGTTACAATTTAGTCAATAAAACCCTACTACTGGAGCGAAACAGAGTGCTTTGACGCTCGCCGTTCGGCCTCACGAGCTCCGAGAGGCTTGGAAGAGGCCTCCCTTGAAAGCTGGATTCCCAAGGCTTGTTTGTGTAAATTCCTAGCCCGCTAGGTAGAAATTAAGCGACCTAAACTCGTGCCGAAGTCAAATCGGTCGTCATGGTACTCGAGCGAAACTGAGTGCTTTAACGATCGCCGCTCGGCCCCACAGCCGTGCAGAGACTCGGGGGAGGACTCCCCTGAAAGCTGGATTCCCACCGATCGTTTGTTTTAAATCTTAGCGCACTAGGTCAAAAGTAAGCGCTAAAAAGTCCTGCCAATATCACATAGGTCGTCATGTTACCATTTACTCAATAAAGGCCTCCTACTGGACCGAAACTGAGTGCTTTAACGGTCGCCCCCACAGCCGTCCAGAGACTCGGGTGAGGCTTCCCCTGAAAGCTGGATTCCCACCGATCGTTTGTTTCCAATCTTAGCCCACTAGCTCAAAACTAGGCGCTAAAATGTCCTGCCAAAGTCACATAGGTCGTCATGTTACAATTTAGTCAATAAAGGCCTACTACTGGAGAGAAACCAAGTGCTTTGACGCTCGCCGTTCGGCCCCACAGCTGTCCAGAGACTCGGGGGAGGCCTCCCCTGAAAGCTGTATTCCCACCGATCGTTTGTTTCAAATCTTAGCCCACTAGCTCAAAAGTAAGCGCTAAAAAGTCTTGCCAAAGTCACATAGGTCGTCATGTTACAATTTAGTCAATAAAGGCCTACTACTGGAGCGAAACCGAGTGCTTTGACGCTCGCCGATAGAGCCCACGACCTCTGAGAGGCTTGGAAGTGGCCTCCCCTGAAAGCTGGATTCCCAAGGATTGTCTGTGTGAATTCCTAGCCCGTTAGGCTGAAATTAAGCGACCTAAAGTCGTGCCGAAGTCAAATCGGTCGTCATGGTACTCGAGCGAAACTGAGTGCTTTAACGCTCGCCGCTCGGCCCCACAGCCGTCCAGAGACTCGGGGGAGGACTACCCGGAAAGCTGGATTCCCACCGATCGTTTGTTTCAAATCTTAGCCCACTAGCTCAAACGTAGGCGCTAAAAAGTCTTGCCAAAGTCACATAGGTCGTCATGTTACAATTTAGTCAATAAAGGCCGACTACTGGAGAGAAACTGAGTGCTTTAACGCTCGCCGTTCGGCCCCACAACCTCCGAGAGGCTTGGAAGAGGCCTCCCCTGACAGCTGGATTCCCACCGATCGTTTGTTTCAAATCTTCGCCCAGTAACTGAAAAGTAGGCGCTAAAAAGTCCTGCCAAAATCACATCGGTCGTCATGTTACAATTTAGTCAATAAAGGCCTACTACTGGAGCGAAACCGAGTGCTTTGACGCTCGCCGTTCGGCCTCACGACCTCTGAGAGGCTTGGAAGAGTTCTCCCCTGAAAGCTGGATTCCCAAGGATTGTCTGTGTGAATTCCTAGCTCGCTAGGCTGAAATTAAGCGACCTAAAGTCGTGCCGAAGTCAAATCGGTCGTCATGGTACTCGAGCGAAACTGAGTGCTTTAACGCTCGCCGTTCGGCCCCACATCCGTCCAGATACTCGGGGGAGGACTCCCTGAAAGCTGGATTCCCACCAATAATGTGTTTCAAATCTTAGCCCACTAGCTCAAAAGTAAGCGCTAAAAAGTCCTGCCAAAATCACATAGGTCGTCATGTTACAATTTATTCAATAAAGGCCTACTACTGGACCGAAACTGAGTGCTTTAACGCTCGCCGCTCGGCCCCACAGCCGTCCAGAGACTCGGGGGAGGACTACCCGGAAAGCTGGATTCCCACCGATCGTTTGTTTCAAATCTTAGTGCACTAGGTCAAAAGTAAGCGCTAAAACGTCCTGCCAAAGTCACATAGGTTGTCATGTTACAATTTAGTCAATATAGGCCTCCTACTGGAGCGAAACCGAGTGCTTTGACGCTCGCCGTTCGGCCCCACGACCTCCGAGAGGCTTGGAAGAGGCCTCCCCTGAAAGCTGGATTCCCACCGATCGTTCGTTTAAAATCTTAGCCCAGTAGCTGAAAAGTAGGCGCTAAGAAGTTCTGCCAAAATCACATAGGTCGTCATGTTACAATTTATTCAATAAAGGACTACTACTGGACCGAAACTGAGTGCTTTAACGCTCGCCGCTCGCCCCCACAGCCGTCCAGAGACTCGGGTGAGGCTTCCCCTGAAAGCTGGATTCCCACCGATCGTTTGTTTCAAATCTTCGCCCAGTAGCTGAAAAGTAGGCGCTAAAAAGTCCTGCCAAAGTCACATAGGTCGTCATGTTACAATTTAGTCAATAAAACCCTACTACTGGAGCGAAACAGAGTGCTTTGACGCTCGCCGTTCGGCCTCACGAGCTCCGAGAGGCTTGGAAGACGCCTCACTTGAAAGCTGGATTCCCAAGGCTTGTTTGTGTAAATTCCTAGCCCGCTAGGTAGAAATTAGGCGACCTAAAGTCGTGCCGAAGTCAAATCGGTCGTCATGGTACTCGAGCGAAACTGAGTGCTTTAACGCTCGCCGCTCGGCCCCACAGCCGTCCAGAGACTCGGGTGAGGCTTCCCCTGAAAGCTGGATTCCCACCGATCGTTTGTTTCAAATCTTAGCCCACTCGCTCAAAACTAGGCGCTAAAATGTCCTGCCAAAGTCACATAGGTCGTCATGTTACAATTTATTCAATAAAGGCCTACTACTGGAGAGAAACCAAGTGCTTTGACGCTCGCCGTTCGGCCCCACAGCTGTCCAGAGACTCGGGGGAGGCTTCCCCTGAAAGCTGTATTCCCACCGATCGTTTGTTTAAAATCTTAGCCCAGTAGCTGAAAAGTAGGCGCTAAGAAGTCCTGCCAAAATCACATAGGTCGTCATGTTACAATTTAGCCAATAAAGGCCTCCTACTGGACCGAAACTGAGTGCTTTAACGCTCGCCGCTCGGCCCCACAGCCGTCCAGAGTCTCGGGGGAGGCCTCCCCTGAAAGCTGGATTCCCACCGATCGTTTGTTTCAAATCTTAGCCCACTAGCTCAAACGTAGGCGCTAAAAAGTCTTGCCAAAGTCACATAGGTCGTCATGTTACAATTTAGTCAATAAAGGCCGACTACTGGAGAGAAACTGAGTGCTTTAACGCTCGCCGTTCGGCCCCACAACCTCCGAGAGGCTTGGAAGAGGCCTCCCCTGACAGCTGGATTCCCACCGATCGTTTGTTTCAAATCTTCGCCCAGTAACTGAAAAGTAGGCGCTAAAAAGTCCTGCCAAAATCACATCGGTCGTCATGTTACAATTTAGTCAATAAAGGCCTACTACTGGAGCGAAACCGAGTGCTTTGACACTCGCCGTTCGGCCTCACGACCTCTGAGAGGCTTGGAAGAGTTCTCCCCTGAAAGCTGGATTCCCAAGGATTGTCTGTGTGAATTCCTAGCCCGCTAGGCTGAAATTAAGCGACCTAAAGTCGTGCCGAAGTCAAATCGGTCGTCATGGTACTCGAGCGAAACTGAGTGCTTTAACGCTCGCCGTTCGGCCCCACATCCGTCCAGATACTCGGGGAGGACTCCCCTGAAAGCTGGATTCCCACCGATAATGTGTTTCAAATCTTAGCCCACTAGCTCAAAAGTAAGCGCTAAAAAGTCCTGCCAAAATCACATAGGTCGTCATGTTACAATTTATTCAATAAAGGCCTACTACTGGACCGAAACTGAGTGCTTTAACGCTCGCCGCTCGGCCCCACAGCCGTCCAGAGACTCGGGGGAGGACTACCCGGAAAGCTGGATTCCCACCGATCGTTTGTTTCAAATCTTAGCGCACTAGGTCAAAAGTAAGCGCTAAAACGTCCTGCCAAAGTCACATAGGTTGTCATGTTACAATTTAGTCAATATAGGCCTCCTACTGGAGCGAAACCGAGTGCTTTGACGCTCGCCGTTCGGCCCCACGACCTCCGAGAGGCTTGGAAGAGGCCTCCCCTGAAAGCTGGATTCCCACCGATCGTTCGTTTAAAATCTTAGCCCAGTAGCTGAAAAGTAGGCGCTAAGAAGTCCTGCCAAAATCACATAGGTCGTCATGTTACAATTTATTCAATAAAGGCCTACTACTGGACCGAAACTGAGTGCTTTAACGCTCGCCGCTCGGCCCCACAGCCGTCCAGAGACTAAGGTGAGGCTTCCCCTGAAAGCTGGATTCCCACCGATCGTTTGTTTCAAATCTTCGCCCAGTAGCTGAAAAGTAGGCGCTAAAAAGTCCTGCCAAAGTCACATAGGTCGTCATGTTACAATTTAGTCAATAAAACCCTACTACTGGAGCGAAACAGAGTGCTTTGACGCTCGCCGTTCGGCCTCACGAGCTCCGAGAGGCTTGGAAGAGGCCTCACTTGAAAGCTGGATTCCCAAGGCTTGTTTGTGTAAATTCCTAGCCCGCTAGGTAGAAATTAAGCGACCTAAAGTCGTGCCGAAGTCAAATCGGTCGTCATGGTACTCGAGCGAAACTGAGTGCTTTAACGCTCGCCGCTCGGCCCCACAGCCGTCCAGAGACTCGGGTGAGGCTTCCCCTGAAAGCTGGATTCTCACCGATCGTTTGTTTTAAATCTTAGCCCACTAGCTCAAAACTAGGCGCTAAAATGTCCTGCCAAAGTCACATAGGTCGTCATGTTACAATTTATTCAATAAAGGCCTACTACTGGAGAGAAACCAAGTGCTTTGACGCTCGCCGTTCGGCCCCACAGCTGTCCAGAGACTCGTGGGAGGCCTCCCCTGAAAGCTGTATTCCCACCGATCGTTTGTTTAAAATCTTAGCCCAGTAGCTGAAAAGTAGGCGCTAAGAAGTCCTGCCAAAATCACATAGGTCGTCATGTTACAATTTAGCCAATAAAGGCCTCCTACTGGACCGAAACTGAGTGCTTTAACGCTCGCCGCTCGGCCCCACAGCCGTCCAGAGTCTCGGGGGAGGCCTCCCCTGAAAGCTGGATTCCCACCGATCGTTTGTTTCAAATCTTAGCCCACTAGCTCAAACGTAGGCGCTAAAAAGTCTTGCCAAAGTCACATAGGTCGTCATGTTACAATTTAGTCAATAAAGGCCGACTACTGGAGAGAAACTGAGTGCTTTAACGCTCGCCGTTCGGCCCCACAACCTCCGAGAGGCTTGGAAGAGGCCTCCCCTGAAAGCTGGATTCCCACCGATCGTTTGTTTCAAATCTTCGCCCAGTAACTGAAAAGTAGGCGCTAAAAAGTCCTGCCAAAATCACATCGGTCGTCATGTTACAATTTAGTCAATAAAGGCCTACTACTGGAGCGAAACCGAGTGCTTTGACGCTCGCCGATAGGCCCCACGACCTCTGAGAGTCTTGGAAGTGGCCTCCCCTGAAATCTGGATTCCCAAGGATTGTCTGTGTGAATTCCTAGCCCGCTAGGCTGAAATTAAGCGACCTAAATTCGTGCCGAAGTCAAATCGGTCGTCATGGTACTCGAGCGAAACTGAGTGCTTTAACGCTCGCCGTTCGGCCCCACATCCGTCCAGATACTCGGGGGAGGACTCCCCTGAAAGCTGGATTCCCACCGATAATGTGTTTCAAATCTTAGCCCACTAGCTCAAAAGTAAGCGCTAAAAAGTCCTGCCAAAATCACATAGTTCGTCATGTTACAATTTATTCAATAAAGGCCTTCTACTGGACCGAAACTGAGTGCTTTAACGCTCGCCGCACGGCCCCAAAGCCGTCCAGAGACTCGGGGGAGGACTCCCCTGAAAGCTGGATTCCCACCGATCGTTTGTTTCAAATCTTAGCGCACTAGGTCAAAAGTAAGCGCTAAAAAGTCCTGCCAAAGTCACATAGGTTGTCATGTAACAATTTAGTCAATAAAGGCCTAAGACTGGAGCGAAACCGAGTGCTTTGACGCTCGCCGTTAGGCCCCACAACCTCTGAGAGGCTTGGAAGTGGCCTCCCCTGAAAGCTGGATTCCCAAGGCTTGTCTGTGTAAATTCCTAGCCCGCTAGGCAGAAATTAGGCGACCTAAAGTCGTGCCGAAGTCAAATCGGTCGTCATGGTACTCGAGCGAAACCGAGTGCTTTGACGCTCGCCGTTCGGGCCCACGACCTCCGAGAGGCTTGGAAGCGGCCTCCCCTAAAAGCTGGATTCCCACCGATCGTTCGTTTAAAATCTTAGCCCAGTAGCTGAAAAGTAGGCGCTAAGAAGTTCTGCCAAAATCACATAGGTCGTCATGTTACAATTTATTCAATAAAGGACTACTACTGGACCGAAACTGAGTGCTTTAACGCTCGCCGCTCGCCCCCACAGCCGTCCAGAGACTCGGGTGAGGCTTCCCCTGAAAGCTGGATTCCCACCGATCGTTTGTTTCAAATCTTCGCCCAGTAGCTGAAAAGTAGGCGCTAAAAAGTCCTGCCAAAGTCACATAGGTCGTCATGTTACAATTTAGTCAATAAAACCCTACTACTGGAGCGAAACAGAGTGCTTTGACGCTCGCCGTTCGGCCTCACGAGCTCCGAGAGGCTTGGAAGACGCCTCACTTGAAAGCTGGATTCCCAAGGCTTGTTTGTGTAAATTCCTAGCCCGCTAGGTAGAAATTAGGCGACCTAAAGTCGTGCCGAAGTCAAATCGGTCGTCATGGTACTCGAGCGAAACTGAGTGCTTTAACGCTCGCCGCTCGGCCCCACAGCCGTCCAGAGACTCGGGTGAGGCTTCCCCTGAAAGCTGGATTCCCACCGATCGTTTGTTTCAAATCTTAGCCCACTCGCTCAAAACTAGGCGCTAAAATGTCCTGCCAAAGTCACATAGGTCGTCATGTTACAATTTATTCAATAAAGGCCTACTACTGGAGAGAAACCAAGTGCTTTGACGCTCGCCGTTCGGCCCCACAGCTGTCCAGAGACTCGGGGGAGGCTTCCCCTGAAAGCTGTATTCCCACCGATCGTTTGTTTAAAATCTTAGCCCAGTAGCTGAAAAGTAGGCGCTAAGAAGTCCTGCCAAAATCACATAGGTCGTCATGTTACAATTTAGCCAATAAAGGCCTCCTACTGGACCGAAACTGAGTGCTTTAACGCTCGCCGCTCGGCCCCACAGCCGTCCAGAGTCTCGGGGGAGGCCTCCCCTGAAAGCTGGATTCCCACCGATCGTTTGTTTCAAATCTTAGCCCACTAGCTCAAACGTAGGCACTAAAAAGTCTTGCCAAAGTCACATAGGTCGTCATGTTACAATTTAGTCAATAAAGGCCGACTACTGGAGAGAAACTGAGTGCTTTAACGCTCGCCGTTCGGCCCCACAACCTCCGAGAGGCTTGGAAGAGGCCTCCCCTGACAGCTGGATTCCCACCGATCGTTTGTTTCAAATCTTCGCCCAGTAACTGAAAAGTAGGCGCTAAAAAGTCCTGCCAAAATCACATCGGTCGTCATGTTACAATTTAGTCAATAAAGGCCTACTACTGGAGCGAAACCGAGTGCTTTGACACTCGCCGTTCGGCCTCACGACCTCTGAGAGGCTTGGAAGAGTTCTCCCCTGAAAGCTGGATTCCCAAGGATTGTCTGTGTGAATTCCTAGCCCGCTAGGCTGAAATTAAGCGACCTAAAGTCGTGCCGAAGTCAAATCGGTCGTCATGGTACTCGAGCGAAACTGAGTGCTTTAACGCTCGCCGTTCGGCCCCACATCCGTCCAGATACTCGGGGGAGGACTCCCCTGAAAGCTGGATTCCCACCGATAATGTGTTTCAAATCTTAGCCCACTAGCTCAAAAGTAAGCGCTAAAAAGTCCTGCCAAAATCACATAGGTCGTCATGTTACAATTTATTCAATAAAGGCCTACTACTGGACCGAAACTGAGTGCTTTAACGCTCGCCGCTCGGCCCCACAGCCGTCCAGAGACTCGGGGGAGGACTACCCGGAAAGCTGGATTCCCACCGATCGTTTGTTTCAAATCTTAGCGCACTAGGTCAAAAGTAAGCGCTAAAACGTCCTGCCAAAGTCACATAGGTTGTCATGTTACAATTTAGTCAATATAGGCCTCCTACTGGAGCGAAACCGAGTGCTTTGACGCTCGCCGTTCGGCCCCACGACCTCCGAGAGGCTTGGAAGAGGCCTCCCCTGAAAGCTGGATTCCCACCGATCGTTCGTTTAAAATCTTAGCCCAGTAGCTGAAAAGTAGGCGCTAAGAAGTCCTGCCAAAATCACATAGGTCGTCATGTTACAATTTATTCAATAAAGGCCTACTACTGGACCGAAACTGAGTGCTTTAACGCTCGCCGCTCGGCCCCACAGCCGTCCAGAGACTAAGGTGAGGCTTCCCCTGAAAGCTGGATTCCCACCGATCGTTTGTTTCAAATCTTCGCCCAGTAGCTGAAAAGTAGGCGCTAAAAAGTCCTGCCAAAGTCACATAGGTCGTCATGTTACAATTTAGTCAATAAAACCCTACTACTGGAGCGAAACAGAGTGCTTTGACGCTCGCCGTTCGGCCTCACGAGCTCCGAGAGGCTTGGAAGAGGCCTCACTTGAAAGCTGGATTCCCAAGGCTTGTTTGTGTAAATTCCTAGCCCGCTAGGTAGAAATTAAGCGACCTAAAGTCGTGCCGAAGTCAAATCGGTCGTCATGGTACTCGAGCGAAACTGAGTGCTTTAACGCTCGCCGCTCGGCCCCACAGCCGTCCAGAGACTCGGGTGAGGCTTCCCCTGAAAGCTGGATTCCCACCGATCGTTTGTTTTAAATCTTAGCCCACTAGCTCAAAACTAGGCGCTAAAATGTCCTGCCAAAGTCACATAGGTCGTCATGTTACAATTTATTCAATAAAGGCCTACTACTGGAGAGAAACCAAGTGCTTTGACGCTCGCCGTTCGGCCCCACAGCTGTCCAGAGACTCGTGGGAGGCCTCCCCTGAAAGCTGTATTCCCACCGATCGTTTGTTTAAAATCTTAGCCCAGTAGCTGAAAAGTAGGCGCTAAGAAGTCCTGCCAAAATCACATAGGTCGTCATGTTACAATTTAGCCAATAAAGGCCTCCTACTGGACCGAAACTGAGTGCTTTAACGCTCGCCGCTCGGCCCCACAGCCGTCCAGAGTCTCGGGGGAGGCCTCCCCTGAAAGCTGGATTCCCACCGATCGTTTGTTTCAAATCTTAGCCCACTAGCTCAAACGTAGGCGCTAAAAAGTCTTGCCAAAGTCACATAGGTCGTCATGTTACAATTTAGTCAATAAAGGCCGACTACTGGAGAGAAACTGAGTGCTTTAACGCTCGCCGTTCGGCCCCACAACCTCCGAGAGGCTTGGAAGAGGCCTCCCCTGAAAGCTGGATTCCCACCGATCGTTTGTTTCAAATCTTCGCCCAGTAACTGAAAAGTAGGCGCTAAAAAGTCCTGCCAAAATCACATCGGTCGTCATGTTACAATTTAGTCAATAAAGGCCTACTACTGGAGCGAAACCGAGTGCTTTGACGCTCGCCGATAGGCCCCACGACCTCTGAGAGTCTTGGAAGTGGCCTCCCCTGAAATCTGGATTCCCAAGGATTGTCTGTGTGAATTCCTAGCCCGCTAGGCTGAAATTAAGCGACCTAAATTCGTGCCGAAGTCAAATCGGTCGTCATGGTACTCGAGCGAAACTGAGTGCTTTAACGCTCGCCGTTCGGCCCCACATCCGTCCAGATACTTGGGGGAGGACTCCCCTGAAAGCTGGATTCCCACCGATAATGTGTTTCAAATCTTAGCCCACTAGCTCAAAAGTAAGCGCTAAAAAGTCCTGCCAAAATCACATAGTTCGTCATGTTACAATTTATTCAATAAAGGCCTTCTACTGGACCGAAACTGAGTGCTTTAACGCTCGCCGCACGGCCCCAAAGCCGTCCAGAGACTCGGGGGAGGACTCCCCTGAAAGCTGGATTCCCACCGATCGTTTGTTTCAAATCTTAGCGCACTAGGTCAAAAGTAAGCGCTAAAAAGTCCTGCCAAAGTCACATAGGTTGTCATGTAACAATTTAGTCAATAAAGGCCTAAGACTGGAGCGAAACCGAGTGCTTTGACGCTCGCCGTTAGGCCCCACAACCTCTGAGAGGCTTGGAAGTGGCCTCCCCTGAAAGCTGGATTCCCAAGGCTTGTCTGTGTAAATTCCTAGCCCGCTAGGCAGAAATTAGGCGACCTAAAGTCGTGCCGAAGTCAAATCGGTCGTCATGGTACTCGAGCGAAACCGAGTGCTTTGACGCTCGCCGTTCGGGCCCACGACCTCCGAGAGGCTTGGAAGCGGCCTCCCCTAAAAGCTGGATTCCCACCGATCGTTTTTCTCAAATCTTAGCCCACTAGCTCAAAGGTAGGCGCTAAAAAGTCTTGCCAAAGTCACATAGGTAGTCATGTTACAATTTAGTCAATAAAGGCCTCCTACTGGACCGAAACTGAGTGCTTTAACGCTCGCTGTTCGGCCCCACGACGTCCGAGAGGCTTGGAAGAGGCCTCCCCTGAAAGCTGGATTCCCAAGGATTGTCTGTGTGAATTCCTAGCCCGCTAGGCTGAAATTAAGCGACCTAAAGTCGTGCCGAAGTCAAATCGGTCGTCATGGTACTCGAGCGAAACTGAGTGCTTTAACGCTCGCCGCTCGGCCCCACAGCCGTCCAGAGACTCGGGGGAGGACTACCCAGAAAGCTGGATTCCCACCGATCGTTTGTTTCAAATCTTAGCGCACTAGGTCAAAAGTAAGCGCTAAAACGTCCTGCCAAAGTCACATAGGTTGTCATGTTACAATTTAGTCAATATAGGCCTCCTACTGGA
Organism: Phycodurus eques; assembly: GCF_024500275.1. NCBI lineage: Eukaryota > Metazoa > Chordata > Actinopteri > Syngnathiformes > Syngnathidae > Phycodurus > Phycodurus eques. The sequence goes on along the minus strand of NW_026904083.1, from coordinate 14,507 downwards.
GCGAAACCAAGTGCTTTGACGCTCGCCGTTCGGCCCCACGACCTCCGAGAGGCTTGGAAGAGGCCTCCCCTGAAAGCTGGATTCCCACCGATCGTTTGTTTAAAATCTTAGCCCAGTAGCTGAAAAGTAGGCGCTAAGAAGTCCTGCCAAAATCACATAGGTCGTCATGTTACAATTTAGCCAATAAAGGCCTCCTACTGGACCGAAACTGAGTGCTTTAACGCTCGCCTCGCCGCTCGGCCCCACAGCCGTCCAGAGTCTCGGGGGAGGCCTCCCCTGAAAGCTGGATTCCCACCGATCATTTGTTTCAAATCTTAGCCCACTAGCTCAAACGTAGGTGCTAAAAAGTCTTGCCAAAGTCACATAGGTCGTCATGTTACAATTTAGTCAATAAAGGCCGACTACTGGAGAGAAACTGAGTGCTTTAACGCTCGCCGTTCGGCCCCACAACCTCCGAGAGGCTTGGAAGAGGCCTCCCCTGAAAGCTGGATTCCCACCGATCGTTTGTTTCAAATCTTCGCCCAGTAACTGAAAAGTAGGCGCGAAAAAGTCCTGCCAAATTCACATCGGTCGTCATGTTACAATTTAGTCAAAAAAGGCCTACTACTGGAGCGAAACAGAGTGCTTTGACGCTCGCCGTTCGGCCTCACGACCTCTGAGAGGCTTGGAAGAGTTCTCCCCTGAAAGCTGGATTCCCAAGGATTGTCTGTGTGAATTCCTAGCCCGCTAGCCTGAAATTAAGCGACCTAAAGTCGTGCCGAAGTCAAATCGGTCGTCATAGTACTCGAGCGAAAGTGAGTGCTTTAACGCTCACCGTTCGGCCCCACATCCGTCCAGATACTCGGGGGAGGACTCCCCTGAAAGCTGGATTCCCACCGATAATGTGTTTCAAATCTTAGCCCACTAACTCAAAAGTAAGCGCTAAAAAGTCCTGCCAAAATCACATAGGTCGTCATGTTACAATTTATTCAATAAAGGCCTACTACTGGACCGAAACTGAGTGCTTTAACGCTCGCCGCTCGGCCCCAAAGCCGTCCAGAGACTCGGGGGAGGACTCCCCTGAAAGCTGGATTCCCACCGATCGTTTGTTTCAAATCTTAGCGCACTAGGTCAAAAGTAAGCGCTAAAAAGTCCTGCCAAAGTCACATAGGTTGTCATGTTACAATTTAGTCAATAAAGGCCTAAGACTGGAGCGAAACCGAGTGCTTTGACGCTCGCCGTTCGGGCCCACGACCTCCGAGAGGCTTGGAAGAGGCCTCCCCTGATAGCTGGATTCCCAAGGCTTGTTTGTGTAAATTCCTAGCCCGCTAGGTAGAAATTAAGCGAACTAAAGTCGTGCCGAAGTCAAATCGGTCGTCATGGTACTCGAGCGAAACTGAGTGCTTTAACGCTCGCCGCTCAGCCCCACAGCCGTCCAGAGACTCGGGGGAGGACTCCCCTGAAAGCTGGATTCCCACCGATCGTTTGTTTCAAATCTTAGCGCACTAGGTCAAAAGTAAGCGCTAAAAAGTCCTGCCAAAATCACATAGGTCGTCATGTTACAATTTACTCAATAAAGGCCTCCTACTGGACCGAAACTGAGTGCTTTAACGCTCGCCGCTCGGCCCCACAGCCGTCCAGAGACTCGGGTGAGGCTTCCCCTGTAAGCTGGATTCCCACCGATCGTTTGTTTCAAATCTTAGCGCACTAGCTCAAAAGTAAGCGCTAAAAAGTCCTGCCAAAATCACATAGGTCGTCATGTTACAATTTACTCAATAAAGGCCTCCTACTGGACCGAAACTGAGTGCTTTAACGCTCGCCGCTCGGCCCCACAGCCGTCCAGAGACTCGGGTGAGGCTTCCCCTGAAAGCTGGATTCCCACCGATCGTTTGTTTCAAATCTTCGCCCAGTAGCTGAAAAGTAGGCGCTAAAAAGTCCTGCCAAAGTCACATAGGTCGTCATGTTACAATTTAGTCAATAAAACCCTACTACTGGAGCGAAACAGAGTGCTTTGACGCTCGCCGTTCGGCACTCACGAGCTCCGAGAGGCTTGGAAGAGGCCTCCCTTGAAAGCTGGATTCCCAAGGCTTGTTTGTGTAAATTCCTAGCCCGCTAGGTAGAAATTAAGCGACCTAAACTCGTGCCGAAGTCAAATCGGTCGTCATGGTACTCGAGCGAAACTGAGTGCTTTAACGCTCGCCGCTCGGCCCCACAGCCGTCCAGAGACTCGGGGGAGGACTCCCCTGAAAGCTGGATTCCCACCGATCGTTTGTTTTAAATCTTAGCGCACTAGGTCAAAAGTAAGCGCTAAAAAGTCCTGCCAAAATCACATAGGTCGTCATGTTACAATTTACTCAATAAAGGCCTCCTACTGGACCGAAACTGAGTGCTTTAACGGTCGCCCCCACAGCCGTCCAGAGACTCGGGTGAGGCTTCCCCTGAAAGCTGGATTCCCACCGATCGTTTGTTTCCAATCTTAGCCCACTAGCTCAAAACTAGGCGCTAAAATGTCCTGCCAAAGTCACATGGGTCGTCATGTTACAATTTAGTCAATATAGGCCTCCTACTGGAGCGAAACCGAGTGCTTTGACGCTCGCCGTTCGGCCCCACGACCTCCGAGAGGCTTGGAAGAGGCCTCCCCTGAAAGCTGGATTCCCACCGATCGTTTGTTTCAAATCTTCGCCCAGTAACTGAAAAGTAGGCGCTAAAAAGTCCTGCCAAAATCACATCGGTCGTCATGTTACAATTTAGTCAATAAAGGCCTACTACTGGAGCGAAACCGAGTGCTTTGACGCTCGCCGTTCGGCCTCACGACCTCTGAGAGGCTTGGAAGAGTTCTCCCCTGAAAGCTGGATTCCCAAGGATTGTCTGTGTGAATTCCTAGCCCGCTAGGCTGAAATTAAGCGACCTAAAGTCGTGCCGAAGTCAAATCGGTCGTCATGGTACTCGAGCGAAACTGAGTGCTTTAACGCTCGCCGTTCGGCCCCACATCCGTCCAGATACTCGGGGGAGGACTCCCCTGAAAGCTGGATTCCCACCGATCGTTTGTTTCAAATTGTAGCCCACTAGCTCAAAAGTAGGTGCTAAAAAGTCTTACCAAAGTCACATAGGTCGTCATGTTACAATTTAGTCAATAAAGGCCTCCTACTGGACCGGAACTGAGTGCTTTAATGCTCGCCGTTCGGCCCCACAACCTCCGAGAGGCTTGGAAGAGGTCTCCCCTGAAAGCTGGATTCCCACCGATCGTTTGTTTCAAATCTTAGCCCAGTAGCTGAAAACTAGGCGCTAAAAATTCCTGCCAAAATCACATAGGTCGTCATGTTACAATTTAGTCAATAAAGGCCTTCTACTGGAGCGAAACCGAGTGCTTTGACGCTCGCTGTTCGGACCCCACGACCTCTGAGAGGCTTGGAAGTGGCCTCCCCTGAAAACTGGATTCCCAAGGATTTTCTGTGTGAATTCCTAGCTCGCTAGGCTGAAATTAAGCGACCTAAAGTCGTGCCGAAGTCAAATCGGTCGTCATGGTACTCGAGCGAAACTGAGTGCTTTAACGCTCGCCGCTCTGCCCCACAGCCGTCCAGAGACTCGGGGGAGGACTCCCCTGAAAGCTGGATTCCCGCCGATCGTTTGTTTCAAATCTTAGCACACTAGGTCAAAAGTAAGCGCTAAAACGTCCTGCCAAAGTCACATAGGTTGTCATGTTACAATTTATTCAATAAAGGCCTCCTACTGGAGCGAAACCGAGTGCTTTGACGCTCTCCGTTCGGCCCCACGACCTCCGAGAGGCTTGGAAGAGGACTCCCCTGAAAGCTGGATTCCCACCGATCGTTTGTTACAAATCTTAGCCCAGTAGCTGAAAAGTAGGCGCTAAGAAGTCCTGACAAAATCACATAGGTCGTCATGTTACAATTTAGCCAATAAAGGCCTCCTACTGGACCGAAACTGAGTGCTTTAACGCTCGCCGCTCGGCCCCACAAACGTCCAGAGTCTCGGGGGAGGCCTCCCCTGAAAGCTGGATTCCCACCGATCGTTTGTTTCAAATCTTAGCCCACTAGCTCAAACGTAAGCGCTAAAAAGTCTTGCCAAAGTCACATAGGTCGTCATGTTACAATTTAGTCAATAAAGGCCGACTACTGGAGAGAAACTGAGTGCTTTAACGCTCGCCGTTCGGCCCCACAACCTCCGAGAGGCTTGGAAGAGGCCTCCCCTGAAAGCTGGATTCCCACCGATCGTTTGTTTCAAATCTTCGCCCAGTAACTGAAAAGTAGGCGCTAAAAAGTCCTGCCAAAATCACATCGGTCGTCATGTTACAATTTAGTCAATAAAGGCCTACTACTGGAGCGAAACCGAGTGCTTTGACGCTCGCCGTTCGGCCTCACAACCTCTGAGAGGCTTGGAAGAGTTCTCCCCTGAAAGCTGGATTCCCAAGGATTGTCTGTGTGAATTCCTAGCCCGCTAGGCTGAAATTAAGCGACCTAAAAGTCGTGCCGAAGTCAAATCGGTCGTCATGGTACTCGAGCGAAACTGAGTGCTTTAACGCTCGCCGTTCGGCCCCACATCCGTCCAGATACTCGGGGGAGGACTCCCCTGAAGGCTGGCTTCCCACCGATAATGTGTTTCAAATCTTAGCCCACTAGCTCAAAAGTAAGCGCTAAAAAGTCCTGCCAAAATCACATAGGTCGTCATGTTACAATTTATTCAATAAAGGCCTACTACTGGACCGAAACTGAGTGCTTTAACGCTCGCCGCTCGGCCCCACAGCCGTCCAGAGACTCGGGGGAGGACTACCCGGAAAGCTGGATTCCCACCGATCGTTTGTTTCAAATCTTAGCGCACTAGGTCAAAAGTAAGCGCTAAAACGTCCTGCCAAAGTCACATAGGTTGTCATGTTACAATTTAGTCAATATAGGCCTCCTACTGGAGCGAAACCGAGTGCTTTGACGCTCGCCGTTCGGCCCCACGACCTCCGAGAGGCTTGGAAGAGGCCTCCCCTGAAAGCTGGATTCCCACCGATCGTTCGTTTAAAATCTTAGCCCAGTAGCTGAAAAGTAGGCGCTAAGAAGTCCTGCCAAAATCACATAGGTCGTCATGTTACAATTTAGCCAAAAAAGGCCTCCTACTGGACCGAAACTGAGTGCTTTAACGCTCGCCGCTCGGCCCCAAAGCCGTCCAGAGTCTCGGGGGAGGCCTCCCCTGAAAGCTGGATTCCCACCGATCGTTTGTTTCAAATCTTAGCCCACTAGCTCAAACGTAGGCGCTAAAAAGTCTTGCCAAAGTCACATAGGTCGTCATGTTACAATTTAGTCAATGAAGGCCTCCTACTGGACCGAAACTGAGTGTTTTAACGCTCGCTGTTCGGCCTCACGACCTCCGAGAAGCTTTGAAGAGGCCTCCCCTGAAAGCTGGATTCCCAAGGATTGTCTGTGTGAATTCCTAGCCCGCTAGGCTGAAATTAAGCGACCTAAAGTCGTGCCGAAGTCAAATCGGTCGTCATGGTACTCGAGCGAAACTGAGTGCTTTAACGCTCGCCGTTCGGCCCCACATCCATCCAGATACTCGGGGGAGGACTCCCCTGAAAGCTGGATTCCCACCGATAATGTGTTTCAAATCTTAGCCCACTAGCTCAAAAGTAAGCGCTAAAAAGTCCTGCCAAAATCACATAGGTCGTCATGTTACAATTTATTTAATAAAGGCCTACTACTGGACCGAAACTGAGTGCTTTAACGCTCGCCGCTCGGCCCCAAAGCCGTCCAGAGACTCGGGGGAGGACTCCCCTGAAAGCTGGATTCCCACCAATCGTTTGTTTCAAATCTTAGCGCACTAGGTCAAAAGTAAGCGCTAAAAAGTCCTGCCAAAGTCACATAGGTTGTCATGTTACAATTTAGTCAATAAAGGCCTAAGACTGGAGCGAAACCGAGTGCTTTGACGCTCGCCGTTAGGCCCCACAACCTCTGAGAGGCTTGGAAGTGGCCTCCCCTGAAAGCTGGATTCCCAAGGCTTGTCTGTGTGAATTCCTAGCCCGCTAGGCAGAAATTAGGCGACCTAAAGTCGTGCCGAAGTCAAATCGGTCGTCATGGTACTCGAGCCAAACCGAGTGCTTTGACGCTCGCCGTTCGGGCCCACGACCTCCGAGAGGCTTGGAAGCGGCCTCCCCTCAAAGCTGGATTCCCACCGACCGTTTTTCTCAAATCTTAGCCCACTAGCTCAAAGGTAGGCGCTAAAAAGTCTTGCCAAAGTCACATAGGTAGTCATGTTACAATTTAGTCAATAAATGCCTCCTACTGGACCGAAACTGAGTGCTTTAACGCTCGCTGTTCGGCCCCACGACCTCCGAGAGGCTTGGAAGAGGCCTCCCCTGAAAGCTGGATTCCCAAGGATTGTCTGTGTGAATTCCTAGCCCGCTAGGCTGAAATTAAGCGACCAAAAGTCGTGCCGAAGTCAAATCGGTCGTCATGGTACTCGAGCGAAACTGAGTGCTTTAAACGCTCGCCGCTCGGCCCCACAGCCGTCCAGAGACTCGGGGGAGGACTACCCGGAAAGCTGGATTCCCACCGATCGTTTGTTTCAAATCTTAGCGCACTAGGTCAAAAGTAAGCGCTAAAACGTCCTGCCAAAGTCACATAGGTTGTCATGTTACAATTTAGTCAATATAGGCCTCCTACTGGAGCGAAACCGAGTGCTTTGACACTCGCCGTTCGGCCCCACGACCTCCGAGAGGCTTGGAAGAGGCCTCCCCTGAAAGCTGGATTCCCACCGATCGTTTGTTTAAAATCTTAGCCCAGTAGCTGAAAAGTAGGCGCTAAGAAGTCCTGCCAAAATCACATAGGTCGTCATGTTACAATTTAGCCAATAAAGGCCTCCTACTGGACCGAAACTGAGTGCTTTAACGCTCGCCGCTCGGCCCCACAGCCGTCCAGAGTCTCGGGGGAGGCCTCCCCTGAAAGCTGGATTCCCACCGATCGTTTGTTTCAAATCTTAGCCCACTAGCTCAAACGTAGGCGCTAAAAAGTTTTGCCAAACTCACATAGGTCGTCATGTTACAATTTAGTCAATAAAGGCCGACTACTGGAGAGAAACTGAGTGCTTTAACGCTCGCCGTTCGGCCCCACAACCTCCGAGAGGCTTGGAAGAGGCCTCCCCTGACAGCTGGATTCCCACCGATCGTTTGTTTCAAATCTTCGCCCAGTAACTGAAAAGTAGGCGCTAAAAAGTCCTGCCAAAATCACATCGGTCGTCATGTTACAATTTAGTCAATAAAGGCCTACTACTGGAGCGAAACCGAGTGCTTTGACGCTCGCCGTTCGGCCTCACGACCTCTGAGAGGCTTGGAAGAGTTCTCCCCTGAAAGCTGGATTCCCAAGGATTGTCTGTGTGAATTCCTAGCCCGCTAGGCTGAAATTAAGCGACCTAAAGTCGTGCCGAAGTCAAATCGGTCGTCATGGTACTCGAGCGAAACTGAGTGCTTTAACGCTCGCCGTTCGGCCCCACATCCGTCCAGATACTCGGGGGAGGACTCCCCTGAAAGCTGGATTCCCACCGATAATGTGTTTCAAATCTTAGCCCACTAGCTCAAAAGTAAGCGCTAAAAAGTCCTGCCAAAATCACATAGGTCGTCATGTTACAATTTATTCAATAAAGGCCTACTACTGGACCGAAACTGAGTGCTTTAACGCTCGCCGCTCGGCCCCACAGCCGTCCAGAGACTCGGGGGAGGACTACCCGGAAAGCTGGATTCCCACCGATCGTTTGTTTCAAATCTTAGTGCACTAGGTCAAAAGTAAGCGCTAAAACGTCCTGCCAAAGTCACATAGGTTGTCATGTTACAATTTAGTCAATATAGGCCTCCTACTGGAGCGAAACCGAGTGCTTTGACGCTCGCCGTTCGGCCCCACGACCTCCGAGAGGCTTGGAAGAGGCCTCCCCTGAAAGCTGGATTCCCACCGATCGTTTGTTTCAAATCTTCGCCCAGTAACTGAAAAGTAGGCGCTAAAAAGTCCTGCCAAAATCACATCGGTCGTCATGTTACAATTTAGTCAATAAAGGCCTACTACTGGAGCGAAACCGAGTGCTTTGACGCTCGCCGTTCGGCCTCACGACCTCTGAGAGGCTTGGAAGAGTTCTCCCCTGAAAGCTGGATTCCCAAGGATTGTCTGTGTGAATTCCTAGCCCGCTAGGCTGAAATTAAGCGACCTAAAGTCGTGCCGAAGTCAAATCGGTCGTCATGGTACTCGAGCGAAACTGAGTGCTTTAACGCTCGCCGTTCGGCCCCACATCCGTCCAGATACTCGGGGGAGGACTCCCCTGAAAGCTGGATTCCCACTGATCGTTTGTTTCAAATTGTAGCCCACTAGCTCAAAAGTAGGTGCTAAAAAGTCTTACCAAAGTCACATAGGTCGTCATGTTACAATTTAGTCAATAAAGGCCTCCTACTGGACCGGAACTGAGTGCTTTAATGCTCGCCGTTCGGCCCCACAACCTCCGAGAGGCTTGGAAGAGGTCTCCCCTGAAAGCTGGATTCCCACCGATCGTTTGTTTCAAATCTTAGCCCAGTAGCTGAAAAGTAGGCGCTAAAAATTCCTGCCAAAATCACATAGGTCGTCATGTTACAATTTAGTCAATAAAGGCCTTCTACTGGAGCGAAACCGAGTGCTTTGACGCTCGCTGTTCGGCCCCACGACCTCTGAGAGGCTTGGAAGTGGCCTCCCCTGAAAACTGGATTCCCAAGGATTTTCTGTGTGAATTCCTAGCTCGCTAGGCTGAAATTAAGCGACCTAAAGTCGTGCCGAAGTCAAATCGGTCGTCATGGTACTCGAGCGAAACTGAGTGCTTTAACGCTCGCCGCTCTGCCCCACAGCCGTCCAGAGACTCGGGGGAGGACTCCCCTGAAAGCTGGATTCCCGCCGATCGTTTGTTTCAAATCTTAGCACACTAGGTCAAAAGTAAGCGCTAAAACGTCCTGCCAAAGTCACATAGGTTGTCATGTTACAATTTATTCAATAAAGGCCTCCTACTGGAGCGAAACCGAGTGCTTTGACGCTCTCCGTTCGGCCCCACGACCTCCGAGAGGCTTGGAAGAGGACTCCCCTGAAAGCTGGATTCCCACCGATCGTTTGTTTCAAATCTTCGCCCAGTAACTGAAAAGTAAGCGCTAAAAAGTCTTGCCAAAGTCACATAGGTCGTCATGTTACAATTTAGTCAATAAAGGCCGACTACTGGAGAGAAACTGAGTGCTTTAACGCTCGCCGTTCGGCCCCACAACCTCCGAGAGGCTTGGAAGAGGCCTCCCCTGAAAGCTGGATTCCCACCGATCGTTTGTTTCAAATCTTCGCCCAGTAACTGAAAAGTAGGCGCTAAAAAGTCCTGCCAAAATCACATCGGTCGTCATGTTACAATTTAGTCAATAAAGGCCTACTACTGGAGCGAAACCGAGTGCTTTGACGCTCGCCGTTCGGCCTCACAACCTCTGAGAGGCTCGGAAGAGTTCTCCCCTGAAAGCTGGATTCCCAAGGATTGTCTGTGTGAATTCCTAGCCCGCTAGGCTGAAATTAAGCGACCTAAAGTCGTGCCGAAGTCAAATCGGTCGTCATGGTACTCGAGCGAAACTGAGTGCTTTAACGCTCGCCGTTCGGCCCCACATCCGTCCAGATACTCGGGGGAGGACTCCCCTGAAGGCTGGCTTCCCACCGATAATGTGTTTCAAATCTTAGCCCACTAGCTCAAAAGTAAGCGCTAAAAAGTCCTGCCAAAATCACATAGGTCGTCATGTTACAATTTATTCAATAAAGGCCTACTACTGGACCGAAACTGAGTGCTTTAACGCTCGCCGCTCGGCCCCACAGCCGTCCAGAGACTCGGGGGAGGACTACCCGGAAAGCTGGATTACCACCGATCGTTTGTTTCAAATCTTAGCGCACTAGGTCAAAAGTAAGCGCTAAAACGTCCTGCCAAAGTCACATAGGTTGTCATGTTACAATTTAGTCAATATAGGCCTCCTACTGGAGCGAAACCGAGTGCTTTGACGCTCGCCGTTCGGCCCCACGACCTCCGAGAGGCTTGGAAGAGGCCTCCCCTGAAAGCTGGATTCCCACCGATCGTTCGTTTAAAATCTTAGCCCAGTAGCTGAAAAGTAGGCGCTAAGAAGTCCTGCCAAAATCACATAGGTCGTCATGTTACAATTTATTCAATAAAGGCCTACTACTGGACCGAAACTGAGTGCTTTAACGCTCGCCGCTCGGCCCCACAGCCGTCCAGAGACTCGTGGGAGGACTACCCGGAAAGCTGGATTCCCACCGATCGTTTGTTTCAAATCGTAGCGCACTAGGTCAAAAGTAAGCGCTAAAACGTCCTGCCAAAGTCACATAGGTTGTCATGTTACAATTTAGTCAATATAGGCCTCCTACTGGAGCGAAACCGAATGCTTTGACGCTCGCCGTTCGGCCCCACGACCTCCGAGAGGCTTGGAAGAGGCCTCCCCTAAAAGCTGGATTCCCACCGATCGTTTGTTTAAAATCTTAGCCCAGTAGCTGAAAAGTAGGCGCTAAGAAGTCCTGCCAAAATCACATAGGTCGTCATGTTACAATTTAGCCAAAAAAGGCCTCCTACTGGACCGAAACTGAGTGCTTTAACGCTCGCCGCTCGGCCCCACAGCCGTCCAGAGTCTCGGGGGAGGCCTCCCCTGAAAGCTGGATTCCCACCGATCGTTTGTTTCAAATCTTAGCCCACTAGCTCAAACGTAGGCGCTAAAAAGTCTTGCCAAAGTCACATAGGTCGTCATGTTACAATTTAGTCAATGAAGGCCTCCTACTGGACCGAAACTGAGTGCTTTAACGCTCGCTGTTCGGCCTCACGACCTCCGAGAAGCTTGGAAGAGGCCTCCCCTGAAAGCTGGATTCCCAAGGATTGTCTGTGTGAATTCCTAGCCCGCTAGGCTGAAATTAAGCGACCTAAAGTCGTGCCGAAGTCAAATCGGTCGTCATGGTACTCGAGCGAAACTGAGTGCTTTAACGCTCGCCGTTCGGCCCCACATCCATCCAGATACTCGGGGGAGGACTCCCCTGAAAGCTGGATTCCCACCGATAATGTGTTTCAAATCTTAGCCCACTAGCTCAAAAGTAAGCGCTAAAAAGTCCTGCCAAAATCACATAGGTCGTCATGTTACAATTTATTTAATAAAGGCCTACTACTGGACCGAAACTGAGTGCTTTAACGCTCGCCGCTCGGCCCCAAAGCCGTCCAGAGACTCGGGGGAGGACTCCCCTGAAAGCTGGATTCCCACCGATCGTTTGTTTCAAATCTTAGCGCACTAGGTCAAAAGTAAGTGCTAAAAAGTCCTGCCAAAGTCACATAGGTTGTCATGTTACAATTTAGTCAATAAAGGCCTAAGACTGGAGCGAAACCGAGTGCTTTGACGCTCGCCGTTAGGCCCCACAACCTCTGAGAGGCTTGGAAGTGGCCTCCCCTGAAAGCTGGATTCCCAAGGCTTGTCTGTGTGAATTCCTAGCCCGCTAGGCAGAAATTAGGCGACCTAAAGTCGTGCCGAAGTCAAATCGGTCGTCATGGTACTCGAGCCAAACCGAGTGCTTTGACGCTCGCCGTTCGGGCCCACGACCTCCGAGAGGCTTGGAAGCGGCCTCCCCTCAAAGCTGGATTCCCACCGACCGTTTTTCTCAAATCTTAGCCCACTAGCTCAAAGGTAGGCGCTAAAAAGTCTTGCCAAAGTCACATAGGTAGTCATGTTACAATTTAGTCAATAAATGCCTCCTACTGGACCGAAACTGAGTGCTTTAACGCTCGCTGTTCGGCCCCACGACCTCCGAGAGGCTTGGAAGAGGCCTCCCCTGAAAGCTGGATTCCCAAGGATTGTCTGTGTGAATTCCTAGCCCGCTAGGCTGAAATTAAGCGACCTAAAGTCGTGCCGAAGTCAAATCGGTCGTCATGGTACTCGAGCGAAACTGAGTGCTTTAACGCTCGCCGCTCGGCCCCACAGCCGTCCAGAGACTCGGGGGAGGACTACCCGGAAAGCTGGATTCCCACCGATCGTTTGTTTCAAATCTTAGCGCACTAGGTCAAAAGTAAGCGCTAAAACGTCCTGCCAAAGTCACATAGGTTGTCATGTTACAATTTAGTCAATATAGGCCTCCTACTGGAGCGAAACCGAGTGCTTTGACACTCGCCGTTCGGCCCCACGACCTCCGAGAGGCTTGGAAGAGGCCTCCCCTGAAAGCTGGATTCCCACCGATCGTTTGTTTAAAATCTTAGCCCAGTAGCTGAAAAGTAGGCGCTAAGAAGTCCTGCCAAAATCACATAGGTCGTCATGTTACAATTTAGCCAATAAAGGCCTCCTACTGGACCGAAACTGAGTGCTTTAACGCTCGCCGCTCGGCCCCACAGCCGTCCAGAGTCTCGGGGGAGGCCTCCCCTGAAAGCTGGATTCCCACCGATCGTTTGTTTCAAATCTTAGCCCACTAGCTCAAACGTAGGCGCTAAAAAGTTTTGCCAAACTCACATAGGTCGTCATGTTACAATTTAGTCAATAAAGGCCGACTACTGGAGAGAAACTGAGTGCTTTAACGCTCGCCGTTCGGCCCCACAACCTCCGAGAGGCTTGGAAGAGGCCTCCCCTGACAGCTGGATTCCCACCGATCGTTTGTTTCAAATCTTCGCCCAGTAACTGAAAAGTAGGCGCTAAAAAGTCCTGCCAAAATCACATCGGTCGTCATGTTACAATTTAGTCAATAAAGGCCTACTACTGGAGCGAAACCGAGTGCTTTGACGCTCGCCGTTCGGCCTCACGACCTCTGAGAGGCTTGGAAGAGTTCTCCCCTGAAAGCTGGATTCCCAAGGATTGTCTGTGTGAATTCCTAGCCCGCTAGGCTGAAATTAAGCGACCTAAAGTCGTGCCGAAGTCAAATCGGTCGTCATGGTACTCGAGCGAAACTGAGTGCTTTAACGCTCGCCGTTCGGCCCCACATCCGTCCAGATACTCGGGGGAGGACTCCCCTGAAAGCTGGATTCCCACCGATAATGTGTTTCAAATCTTAGCCCACTAGCTCAAAAGTAAGCGCTAAAAAGTCCTTCCAAAATCACATAGGTCGTCATGTTACAATTTATTCAATAAAGGCCTACTACTGGACCGAAACTGAGTGCTTTAACGCTCGCCGCTCGGCCCCACAGCCGTCCAGAGACTCGGGGGAGGACTACCCGGAAAGCTGGATTCCCACCGATCGTTTGTTTCAAATCTTAGTGCACTAGGTCAAAAGTAAGCGCTAAAACGTCCTGCCAAAGTCACATAGGTTGTCATGTTACAATTTAGTCAATATAGGCCTCCTACTGGAGCGAAACTGAGTGCTTTAACGCTCGCCGTTCGGCCCCACATCCGTCCAGATACTCGGGGGAGGACTCCCCTGAAAGCTGGATTCCCACCGATCGTTTGTTTCAAATTGTAGCCCACTAGCTCAAAAGTAGGTGCTAAAAAGTCTTACCAAAGTCACATAGGTCGTCATGTTACAATTTAGTCAATAAAGGCCTCCTACTGGACCGGAACTGAGTGCTTTAATGCTCGCCGTTCGGCCCCACAACCTCCGAGAGGCTTGGAAGAGGTCTCCCCTGAAAGCTGGATTCCCACCGATCGTTTGTTTCAAATCTTAGCCCAGTAGCTGAAAAGTAGGCGCTAAAAATTCCTGCCAAAATCACATAGGTCGTCATGTTACAATTTAGTCAATAAAGGCCTTCTACTGGAGCGAAACCGAGTGCTTTGACGCTCGCTGTTCGGCCCCACGACCTCTGAGAGGCTTGGAAGTGGCCTCCCCTGAAAACTGGATTCCCAAGGATTTTCTGTGTGAATTCCTAGCTCGCTAGGCTGAAATTAAGCGACCTAAAGTCGTGCCGAAGTCAAATCGGTCGTCATGGTACTCGAGCGAAACTGAGTGCTTTAACGCTCGCCGCTCTGCCCCACAGCCGTCCAGAGACTCGGGGGAGGACTCCCCTGAAAGCTGGATTCCCGCCGATCGTTTGTTTCAAATCTTAGCACACTAGGTCAAAAGTAAGCGCTAAAACGTCCTGCCAAAGTCACATAGGTTGTCATGTTACAATTTATTCAATAAAGGCCTCCTACTGGAGCGAAACCGAGTGCTTTGACGCTCTCCGTTCGGCCCCACGACCTCCGAGAGGCTTGGAAGAGGCCTCCCCTGAAAGCTGGATTCCCACCGATCGTTTGTTTCAAATCTTAGCCCAGTAGCTGAAAAGTAGGCGCTAAGAAGTCCTGCCAAAATCACATAGGTCGTCATGTTACAATTTAGTCAATAAAGTCCGCCTACTGGACCGAAACTGAGTGCTTTAACGCTTGCCGCTCGGCCCCACAGCCGTCCAGACACTCGGGGGAGGCCTCCCCTGAAAGCTGGATTCCCACCGATCGTTTGTTTCAAATCTTAGCCCACTAGCTCAAAAGTAGGCGCTAAAAAGTCTTACCAAAGTCACATAGGTCGTCATGTTACAATTTAGTCAATAAAGGCCTACTACTGTAGAGAAAC